>NW_027067498.1:87500-308866 GCF_032884065.1 Artemia franciscana
ACCGACTCTTGAAGATGCAACATATAATTGTCCATGGGAAAAACAATCTCTATTCAGGTCTATACCTCATTATTCTAATGATAGCCCTTGAGCTTTGTTGATGGTGATTGCTAATCGAACATTCCCTGTGTCCCCGTCGTCATTTATATATCCCCCTGTGCCCCCCGGCGTCCCCTTTGTTGTTGTTTCCCTGTGTCCCGGTCGTCATTTGTGCCCCGGTGTCCCAGTCTGTAATTTCTCTTTGAGTGCTGCGGTCGTCATTTATATTTCCTGTGTCCCTGTGTCCCGGTCGTCATTTGTGTCCCGGTGCTTTATTGATGGTGATTGCTAATCGAGCATTCCTTGTGTCCTTGTCGCTTTCTTTTTGAGTGTCCCGGTCTGTAATTTCGTCAGTCCACACTGACAACTTATTTATATATATATATATATATATATATATATATATATATATATATATATATATATATATAAAAATAAGTTGTCTGTGGATGTGTCTGTCAGGTGACGTCATGTTTGTGTGTTGACTGACGTCATGAAGTTAGTTGTCGTCTATTTTGTTATGACGGTGACGTCATTAAAGACATTTAAGACATGCGTTCACGTAGAAATCTATTAATGTTTAACTTTAAAATGACTGATGAACTTACATTGGCAGCAGCCGAGGAAGACGCTCAAAATCCAGATCAATTTATGTCTACTTTCAAAGTAAAAGGGCAAATTTATCATAGAGCAGGGTCCCTTCTACCATTCTCAGGCGAGAATCATAAATTTTTAATATTTTACTTCATCAGTGATAGAAATTCTCAATTGAATGCACGTTGCGAAATTTCTCCCGACGTTGAAAGGACAATCGTTTCCCAATTGGAACATCTTTTCCACGAAAATAATAATTTAGTGCGTCTGTTCAAAACAGCCATCGATTTGATGCCTACTGATACGCATAAAATTGTTATTTCCACTGACAAAACCTCCTGGCCAACATGTGCGTAGATACAATGCTCCAACTATCGACGAAGTGGCAATCGTTATGGTCGGTGATCAGTTTTTACCTCGAGATATTATTCTACATAAGCGAAACGCTCAGTTGTTAAGAATTGCTGAAACTCATCGATGCTACGATACCCTACAATATCCTATCATTTTTTGGGATGGAGCCGACAGCTATCACTTTAATATTAAATTGATGAATCCAGCCACTAACAAAGAAATGAATAAGAAATGCAGTGCAATGCATTATTATTACTATAGACTAATGATTCGGCAGGATGAAGAAAATTATATTTTAAAATGCCGTGAATTGTTTCATCAATTCGTCGTTGATATGTATGCTAAAATTGAATCAGAACGTTTGCTATATATCCGCCTGAATCAGACCAAGCTCCGCTCTGAACAATACATTCATTTGCGAGATACAGTTATAAATGACGGTAATACCACAAACGTTGGAAGATTAACAATTTTACCTTCGTCATATGCTGGCAGTCCCCGTCATATGCATGAATATGCTCAAGATGCTATTGCGTATGTTCGTCTCTATGGTCGTCCAGATTTATTTATTACATTTACATGTAATCAATCTTGGGACGAGACACTGCAGCTTTTACTTCCTGGACAATCGGCGGTTCATAGACATGACATTACGGCCCGTGTCTTTCGGCAAAAGTTGAAATCACTGATAAACTACATAGTAAAACTTGAAGTGTTTGGGTCAGTGCGATGCTGGATGTACTCAGTGGAATGGCAAAAACGAGGTTTGCCACACACACATATACTAATCTGGCTACATAAAAAAATTACTTCGAACGAAATTGATGATGTGATTTCCGCTGAAACACCTGATGAAAATGTCGATAAGGGGTTACATGATATTATTGTAAAAAAATATGATACATGGACCTTGCGGTGCACTGAACGAAAATTCACCATGCATGGCCAAAGGAAGGTGCACAAAGCAATATCCTCGACTTTTAGTATCCAACACAATTACTGGCAATGATGGTTACCCACAATATAGAAGAAGATCTACTGAAGATGGCGGTAAAACAGCAATAATAAAGAAGCGTAACGGTACCACCATCGAAGTAGATAACCAGTGGGTTGTTCCATATTCCCCATTATTATCAAAACATTTAATGCACACATAAACGTTGAATAATGTAACTCCGTAAAGGCAATCAAATACATATGTAAATACGTCAACAAAGGCAGTGACATGGCAGTTTTTGGCTTGCAGCCCCAAATCAAAGATATCGACGAAATCGTACAATATCAGGCTGGAATATACATAAGCAGTAATGAAGCTGTTTGGCGAATTCTTTCATTTCCGATACATGAACGTAGTCCAGCTGTTGTTCACTTAGCGATACATTTACAGAATGGTCAACGTGTTTATTTCTCCGAAACCAACGTGCAACAAAGAGCCCTGAATCCACCGGATACAAAGTTAACCGCTTTCTTTTCGCTTTGCAAAAATGATTCTTTTGCAAAAAAACTGCTGTATACTGAAGTGCCTTCGTATTACACGTGGAATACTAAAAATAAAGTATTTGAACGTCGAAAACAGGGTAAGTCAGTCGAAGGCCAACCTACCATCTTCAAAGATACCACGATAGGAAGACTCTACACCGTTCACCCCAATCAACATGAATGCTTCTTTCTACGCCTGCTTTTGGTGAATGTACCCGGTCCGACATCCTTGAGTAATTTGAGAACTGTACTATACATGACACTTACCGTAGTGCATGCCAAGCTCCGAATTTATTGGAGAATGACCAACACTGGGATAACTGCATCAATGACGCGTGCGAAACGTCAACCCCAAGTCAAATTCGTGCATTGTTTGGCATCATTTTAACAATTTCCTCTCCATCAGCTCCTACAGAGTTATGGGAAAAATATAAGTCAAAAATGTCCGAAGATATACTCCATCGAAAACATTTAGAGACGTCAGATATGACTTTTGATTTTACATCAGAAATTTATAACTACACTTTAGTTATTATAGAAGATTTGTGCGTACGTATGGCAAACAAACCTCTTCAGGATTTGGGAATGCCTTCACCTAACCGTATCGCTGCTGTTTCGACATGTGTAGAATTGGATCGTGAACAAAGTTACAGTACGAGTGATCTATTGTCGTATGTATAAAATAACATTTCCAAGTTAACGTCGGAACAAAAAGACATTTATGATACGATAATGCATTGTGTCGATAACAACGTTGGAGAAATTTTCTTTTTGGATGCACCAGGAGGTACTGGTAAAACGTTTGTGATAAAACTGATTCTGGCATCAATTCGATCAAAAAATGATATAGCGTTGGCAATTGCGTCGTCCGGAATAGCCGCAACATTGCTGCCTGGTGGAAGAACTGCTCATTCCGTTTTGAAATTGCCTCTGAATTTGCATTCTACAGAAACTCCCACGTGCAATATTTCCAAATCATCTGGGATGGGTAAAGTATTGCAGCAATGCAAACTTATTATTTGGGATGAGTGCACAATGGCACACAAAAAATCGCTCGAGGCTCTGGATCAAAGCTTGAAAGATTTGCGAGGGAAGTCGAAACCCTTTGGCAGCACATTAATATTGCTTACGGGAGATTTCAGGCAAATATTACCTATAATACCTAGATCAACTCCTGCAGACGAAATGAATGCTTGCCTGAAAAATTCTAATTTATGGGCACACGTAAAAACATTAAAGTTAACTACAAATATGCGTGTCCGATTGCAAAACGATGACTCTGGTCAAACATTTTCAGATCAATTGCTGGCAATTGGAAAAGGAAAGCTCCCAGTAGACTCAATTTCAGGACGTATACAACTACCTGCTGATTTCTGTAATTTAGTGACGTCCAAAAATGAATTGATTGAAAAAGTATTTCCGAATATTCTAAAAAATTATAAAAATAATAAATGGCTAAGTGAAAGAGCGCTTCTCGCACCCAAAAATATAGACGTCCACGAAATCAAAAATATTGTTTTGACCGTTTTGACCAAGATTCGAGACCAGGCAGTCCTTTACATGTCAGTCGACACAGTTTTGGTACCAAATGAAGCGGTTAATTATCCATCTGAATTTTTAAATTCCGTGGATCTTTCAGGGTTTCCACCACACGTGCTACAACTAAACATAGGCGTACCAATAATACTTTTAAGAAATATCAACCCACCAAAGCTTTGCAATGGCACGCGACTTGCCGTAAAAAAAAAACAATGGAAAATCTAATAGAGGCCACAATCTTGACAGGGCCTTTTGAGGGTGAGGCTGTTCTTATTCCTCGCATTCCCATGATTCCAACGGATTTGCCTTTTCAATTTAAAAGATTGCAATTCCCAATTCGATTAGCATTTGCAATCACCATTAGCAAAGCTCAAGGTCAATCATTAGAAAAATGTGGTATAGATCTTAATACGGATTGTTTTTCCCATGGACAATTGTACGTTGCATGTTCGAGGGTCGGTAAACCTGACAATCTATTTATATGCAGCGACAATTGGACAGCGAAGAATGTTGTATATTCGTAAGTTTTACGCAGTTAATTTGTATTGTATCTATCTATCTATCTATCTATATAAAAACGAGTTGTGTGTATGCATGTTTGTTTGTTTGTAAAAAGATCTTTTGCATATGACGTCATTATTAGTACATACGGCTTTGTATACGCACAGACAATGGGAAAGCCAAGAATGTTGTATATTCGCAATTTTTACGTAGTTTGAAACACATATATAAATCTATCTATATTCACAGATGGGACACAGGGACACAACTACAATAACGCGTAACTAATATGGCGCGTAACGACAAACGTGCGCGGGGGAGCTTGGGGGGGGCGCGAAGCGCCCCACCAACTAGGTGTTTGGGTGGTGCGAAGCGCCAACCCAACAGCTAGTATATATATATACATATATATATATATATATATATATATATATATATATATATATATATATATATATATATATATATATATATATATATATATATATATAATTATATATATATATATATATATATATATATATATATATATATATATATATATATATATATATATATATATATATATATATATATATATACTAGCTGTTGGGGTGGCGCTTCGCGCCACCCCAACACCTAGTTGGTGGGGCGCTTCGCGCCCCGCGCGCGTAAGTCGTTACGCGCCATTGTAGTTGTGTCCCTGTGTCCCACCTGTGAATAGAGATAGATATAAATATATGTTTTTAACTACGTAAAACATGCGAATATACAACATTCTTCGCTGTCCCATTGTCTGTGCATATAAATAGATTGTCAGGTTTACTGACTCTTGAACATGCAACATATAATTGTCCATGGGAAAAACAATCCGTATTCAGATCTATACCTCATTATTCTAATGATGTGTCCCTGTGTCCCGGTCGTCATTTATATTCCCTGTGTCCCGGTCGTCATTTGTGTCCCGGTGTCCCAGTTTGTACTTTCTCTTTGAGTGTCCCGGTCGTCATTTATATTCCCTGTGTCCCGGTGTCCCGGTCGTCATTTGTGCCCCGGTGTCCCGGTCTGTAATTTCTATTCGAACAATCCCTGTGTCCCGGTCGTCATTTATATATCCCGCCTGTGCCCCCGGCGTCCCCGTTGTAGTTGTGTCCCTGTGTCCCGGTCGTCATTTATATTCCCTGTGTCCCGGTCGTGATTTGTGTCCGGGTGTCCCAGTCTGTAATTTCTCTTTGAGGTTCCCGGTCGTCACTTATATTCCCTCTGTCTCGGTCGTCATTACTAATTTCATGACGTCAGTCGACACAGAAACATGACGTCACCTGACACACAGACAGACAGACAACTTATTTTTATATATATATTATATATATATATATATATATATATATATATATATATATATATATATATATATATATATATATATATATCTTATATCTATATATATAAAAATAAGTTGTCTGTCTGTGGATGTGTGGATGGATGTGTGGATGGATGTGTCAGGTGACGTCACCTGAAAAAACTGGATTAGGTGACGTCAAAACTGAAAAAACTAAAAAAAGGCAAAAACTACAAAAAAAAACTAAAAACTAATAAAAAAATAAAAAAGCTAAAAAACTAAAAAAACTATAAAGGTAAAAACCAATAAAAAACTAAAAAAAAAACTGAAAAAACTAAAAAAAGGCAAAAAACTACAAAAAAAAACTAAAAACTAATAAAAAAAGTAAAAAAGCTAAAAAACTAAAAAAACTAAAAAAACTAAAAAAAGGTAAAAAACTAAAAAAAATAAAAAATAAAAAAAAACTAAAAAAAAGGAAAAAACTGAAAAATAAGCTAAAATAAAGGTAAAAACCAATAAAAAACTAAAAAAAAAAAGGAAAAAACTAATAAATGACGACACTCAAAGAGAAAGCGACCAGGACAAAAAACTAAAAAAAAAGGCAAAAACTACAAAAAAACTAAAAACTAATAAAAAAAAATAAAAAAGCTAAAAAACTAAAAAAACTAAAAAAAGGTAAAAAACTAAAAAAACTAAAAACTAAAAAAAAACTAAAAAAGGTAAAAACTAAAAGAACTAAAAAAGAAAAAAATAAATGACGACACTCAAAGAGAAAGCGACCAGGACAAAAGGAATGTTCGATTAGCAATCAACAAAGCACCGGGACACAGGGAGTATAAATGACGACCAGGACACAAGTAAAAAAAAAAAATTAACAAAACTAAAAAGAAGGTAAAAACTACAAAAAAACTAAAAAGAAAAAAAAACTAAAAACTAATAAAAAAACTAAAAAATCTAAAAATCTAAATAAACTAAAAAAGAAAAAAAAAGGAAAAAAATAAAGGAGAAAAACAAAACTAAAAAACGAATGTATATACAGACCGGTACACCGGGATACAAATGACGACCGGGACACAGGGAATATAAATAACGACCGGGACACAGGGACACAACTACAACGGGGACACCGGGGGAAACAGGGGGATATAAATGACGACCGGGACAAAAAAACTAAAAAGAAATAAAAACTAAAAACTAATAAAAAAAACTAAAAAATCTAAAAATCTAAATAAGCTAAAAAAGAAAAAAAAAGGAAAAAAATAAAGGAGAAAAACAAAACTAAAAAACGAATGTATATACAGACCGGGACACCGGGATACAAATGATGACCGGGACGCGGGACACAGGGAATATAAATGACGACCGGGACACAGGGACACAACTACAACGGGGACACCGGGGGAAACAGGGGGATAACCTGACAATCTATTTATATGCAAAGACAATGGGACAGCAAAGAATGTTGTATATTCGCAAGTTTTACGTAGTTAAAACCATATATATATATATATATATCTATATTCACAGGTGGGACATAGGGACACAACTACAATGGCGCGTAACTATTATGGCGCGTAACGACTTACGCGCGCGGGGGGGCTTGGGGGGGGCGCGAAGCGTCCCCACCAACTAGGTGTTGGGGTGGCGCGAAGCGCCACCCCAACAGCTAGTATATATATATATATATATATTGCTTCCTAGTTCTGGAAGCCATCGGCCCCTAGCACTCGGCTCGTGACAGGCTTCTATAACATGGATTCTCATTGTCGCGTGTCTTCTAACCGCAGACATTTTGCTTTCTTTTCATTCTAGATCTTTTCAAAGATGTTTGATTATTAAAGTAAGTTCGATATATAACAACGATATCTACTATGATATAAAATATCCTTTAGTCAATTATTATTATTTAGTCAAATATCTTAAGCATCAAATTATTGGTTTTCTTTTTAATGTTTTTGAATTGTTGTAATCCCTTGTTAAAAGATATTTGCAAGTAACAGTTTTTTGCTCTTTTACCAATTTTTTTATATGCTTCTCCATGCATGAAGATCTTAAATTTTTTCAAATAAGCGTGACAAGTATCACAACATCATTGCAATACTGATGTATATAAAAATGACGTCACTAACATGTGTTTTTTCTAAAATTAAGGTTCTTAACTAGCTTTCTCGAATTTTTAACCAATCTAGATCGTTTTTTTTTTAGGCCAGAATATCCCAGGATGAAAATTTTCAAAATAATATATCATAGTAATTATAGTAATTATAATTACTTAATCATCATAGTAATTATAGTAACCATAGTAATTATAGAATAATTAGTTTAGGAAATGTGATGAGTAAGATTTTCTGCAAGGTTATAGACTCAAGATTAGGGAAGTGGTTGGTGGTAAAGGAACTGTTATCCCCTTTTCAGGTAGGGTTTAGAAAAAATCATAGTGCAGTAGATCATATTTTTACTTTGAGAATTATGGTAGAGAAGTATAGGAAAGGAAAAGGGGGGAGGTTATTTGCAGCTTTTTTAGACCTGAAAGGAGCATATGATAATGTGGATAGGAACCTGTTAATGTTAAACCTGTTATCTTTAGGACTGCCTCACTATTTCGTATTGTTGCTGTGCGAAATGTATAAGTACGTGAAGTTAGTAGTGAAAGTGGCGGGAAAGTGCTCAACTCCGGTGCAATCTTTATTGGGACTAAAGCAGGGATGTGTGCTGTCACCGAAATTGTTTAGCCTTTATTTAAATGATGCCAATGAATTTTTTGTTAAGAATAATGCACCAATGTTATCGATAGATTTGCTTAAACTGTCCTTACTACTATTTGCTGACGACATCGTATTACTGGCTGAAACAAAGGAGAAACTGCAGCAATTATTAGAGATTACGGAGGTTTATTTGGAAGAGAAGAAGTTAATTCTGAACACATCGAAGTCAGTGGTGATGGTATTTGGTCGTAAAGCCATGGAAAGTGAAGATGTGAATTTTTTCTTTAAAGGTGAAACTATACCAGTGAATAATGAATTTGTTTATCTTGGGGTAAAGTTTACTAGTAATGGGAAATTCAGTGGGCATCTGGATCTAGCGAATGTAAGGGGGAGGTATATTAGCGGTGAAATAGCGAGGAGTAGTCTTAGACGGGTGAGAGATATTAGAGTACATAAGAGGATTTGGACAAGTAAGATAGTACCGGCGATGCATTATGGAGCAGAGATCTGGGGCTATCGAAAAAGTCCAAAACTTGAGTTGGTTATAATGAGATATTATAAGAGGATGTTAGAACTACAGGATTCGTTTAGTAATTTGGTAATCCAGGGGAATTTAGGGCTAGTATCGCTGCGATCTATGAGGCTAGTGACCATGGTGAGATATTGGGTTAGGATACTGGGTATGCAGAGATTTACGGTAGAAAAGGCAGCATACTTAGAGGCGTTGATACAGAATAGTAAAACAGGGTGGCCGGCGGAGATTAAGGATATCTTAGATAAGTGTGGATTAGGGGAATGGTGGAATGAAGGAAAGGGGATTATGGGTATGGAGGAAATAGTAATAAGGGAGGTACAAGAGAGGTTGAAGAACTAAGAAATACAGATATGGTGGGCAAGTCTGGATCGTTCAGGGTCGTTAAAATTGTATAGACAGATAAAGGGTAGTTGGGGGGAGGAGGTATTTTGGAGGGTTGGGTTAAGTAGAGAGGATTTGAAGGCTTATTTGGATTGGAGGGGAAATGGATTTTTGATTGGGGAGAAAAGAAAGTATCAAGGGAGAACAGGGGAGAAGGTAGAATCTATTGCTTGTCCTATGTGTGGATCTCAGGATGAAAGTTTAATACATTTTTTGTGTGAATGTGTCGAATTGAATGATTGGAGGCGAGAGACGTATGGTAAAGACAAATTGAATGAGATATGGATCCTAGATAGAATGAAAGAGACAAATTTCCTGAGTGTCAAAAGGATAGCAAGATTTGTAAGGATTGCAGCGGCACATCGGGAGCGTTTTCTTTAAATAGTATTAACTTAATGTAGTTAATTTGTTGTTTGTTTGTTGTTATGTAATTTTCCTATGGCCCACGGGCTTTTTCTGGAATAAATTATTAATTATTATATATTATAGAGTCGTTTTTGAAAATAAAATACATTTATACATGCATACACAATTATTGCTCACTTATGATTTCTAACAACGGTGTGTACTAAGCTTCAAATTTTTAGTTTTCTTTTTTCAAGGTTTTTGAATTGTTGGAATCATAATTTGGAATACACGCAAGTTTTCATTGTTTGGGTCTTCCCACTAACACTACATAAGTTGTTCTGTTCAAAAGGTTTTCTTATTTAAGGTTATTGAATTGTTGTAATTCCTAGTTAAAATATATACAAATATTTTTGCAATTACCAATTTTTTACTCTTTACGCAATTTAATGTCTTTTTAAACTGTTGAGTTTCCAATAATATTTGATTATTGAAGCTTTGATTATTTTGGTTATCGTTTTAGGGTTTTTGAATTGTTGTAATCCCTTATCAAAATTTCGAATCACCAGTTGTAATAATTGCAAATTTCCGTTTTTGGGGCCTTCCTACTGACATTATATAGCTGGTTGCGTTCAAATCTGTAATAATCATGTTGCGAGCAGATCTTATTTAACAAAAAAACAAATTATTTTTTTTTTATTTTCCAGTATTCTTCTAGTTTGAATTAAAACTGAAAATTATTATTATGCACGCTAAATATTTTTACAGTTTACATATTAACTTTAGCGTATCTGAAGTGAATTAACAAAATTTTCAATTTTTTCTTCATCTCTTAAAAATACATTGCTCATACTTATTAAATAAAAAAACAATTTTTTAAAATGAAATTTAGGAGCGACATTAAAACTTAAAACGAACAGAAAGTTTGTAACTTGCAGCCCCTCCCACGGGAACTGGGGGGAGTAAGTCGTCCCCAAAGACATAGTTGTTAGTTTTTTCGACTAGGGTGAATAAAATGACTATCTCAGAATTTTGATCCGATGACTTTGGGGAAAATGAGCGTGGGAGGGGGTCTAGGTGCCCTCCAATTTTTTGGTCACTTAAAAAGGGCACTATAACTTTTAATTCCCGTTAGAACGAGCCCTCTCGCAACATTCTAGGACCACTGTCGGTACGATGACCCCTGGGAAAAAAGTAACAAATAAACACGCATCCGGGATCTGTCTTCTGGCAAAAAAAATGCGAAATTCCACATTTTTGTAGATAGGAGCTTGAAACTTCTACTGTAGGTTTCTCTGATACGCTGAATGTGACTTTGTGATCTTCATTAAGATTCTTTGACTTTTAGGGGGGGATTTCCCCCCAATTTTCTAAAATAGGTGAATATTCTCAGGCTCGTAACTTTTGATGGGTAAAATTAAACTTGATAAAACTTATATATTTACAGTCAGCATTAAAATACGATTCTTTTGATGTAGCTATTGGTATCAAAAATCCATTTTTTTGAGTTTTTTTTTTAGAATTTGAATATGATTTCCTACTTGAAGCTAGATGGAACTACTTTTTCCTATCAGAGACGAATTCCCGTTTCCTAATCATTGTGCAAAACACAAATCAATTATTAACCAATAGTATCAATAATAATCAAAATCAATTAATCAATAACATAAATTAGTTACTAAATGAAGAAAGTGTGTTTGTATATGCTTTATTTCTAAATGCACTAAATAAAGAAAAAAAAAGTTATTTCAATTAAAAGTAAGGAGCAACATTGAAACTTAAAACGTGAAGAAATTATTGGCTGAAATTTTATTTAAGCATCAGGTTATTTCAACCAAGTTATTGCAACAAAGAGCAAGGAGCAGAACTAAAATATAAAACGAACAGAAATTATTCCTGATACAAGGGGCCTATTCCCTCCCAAATCCCTTGCTCTTTCCACTATTGTTTTAGATTCCATTAAACATTTCGTATTCAAATTCAGCGGCCCTTGTGTTTCAGGAGTCGTTCTTATAGGATTATGTTAAAAAGTCAAACTTTATCGTAAAAGCAAGGGATTGAGGAAGGCACAGCCAGGCACGTACGCAGTAATTTTTTTCGGGGGGGGGGACAAAACCTTCGAAACAGCAGATATAAAGTAGCACTTTTTTATGGCACTTGGTATCTACCAAGTGCCATTGAGGAGGCTATCCTCCTCAAGAGAATATTCTCATATTGTCTCTATACTGCAGTATCTGTGAATTAAAACTGCGTTATCATGTTTGAAATTACAATTTGACAAAATGCTTTATTTTTTATATTATATCTGATAGTAAAAAACATTTAAACTTTGGGTTAATCAAAATATAGCTTTCATTCCTTAATTAGCTTTAATGGCAACTTTCCCTAATATTTGTACTCTCGTTTGGTTTTCTGTTTTATTTGATGTACTGAACCAGAAGGAGGACGATCACAGGCTATCCACATACCTTAGCTTTTTGTTTAGCCATCTTTACTTTAGGATCAACTTTCCAAAAGGGATTGCGAGTACCCGTTCGCATGCGCTCAGAGGGGACAGCTTTTTTTTAGCAGCAGACTCGAGACAGAACACTATTTGTTCATAATACGAGTTGATATCCATCCAAGTTGAAGTAGCATATACAGATGTTTGCAATAAATGGAAAGGCACTTTAATAGATGATAATGACTGGGACAATGTCAATACATAAAGTGGAACATTGGTGTTTTCCCGATTTAACTTTGAGAACCACTTGGGAGAGTTACGTTGCACAGAGGTCGCCATGGAGCAAGATAGTTGGCACGTGATTGGTAAATGATCGTCGTCGATTTTAGAGTCGTCCACATGAACTATTGATGAAAGTAGAGTTGAATCTTACACAAATACATGATCAAGGTTGGAAGTAAGACCACCTCGATTGTAAATATAAGTAAAAAGAAGATCTTTATCAGCAAGATGGAATCCTCCGGGCAGTGAATCGAGAGAGATTTTAGATCGGTCTGAATTAGATAATAAGTAAGTATTGATGTCACCGGTGAGAACCCATTTGGGGTTTGAGTACAATTTTAATATGGGCTTATGCCAGATCTGCCTCTCACTCACTTGGACTATCTGTCTTGGTTTTTCTACAATTAGCCATGGCTTGATGCCCACAATTATTTGATTTTAATTCAATATTATTAATAAGGTTGTTTGAATTTTCAGAGGTAAAAATTAGACTTTTTTATATATTGGACTTTGTCGCAAAACATCTTGAAGACCGTCTTGAAAAAAAACTTCTTCAACATAACTGTCTTAAAATGCTTTGAAATGTCTTGAAACGTCTTGTAGAATTTCTTAAATGATTTCTTGAAGAAAAATATGTTCATGAGAAAAAATGAGATTGTTACTGTTCAATTTTTTAAAATAAAATGTTTCCAAATCAGAAATTTTTTTTCTCTTTAAATATTTAATTTTGTTACCGCTCCTATCTCTAAGGTGACAATCGGTGACCTGGTTGAATGGCAGGCCCTGAGTGTTTTTCCTACATGGCCCTGTGGGTTTTTATTTATTTACATAAGTAATTCTATGACGTTGCAACCATAGAATTCTCGAAGAAAAAACATTCAGTATTATGTAACAATCGCCTTCGTCTTGAAGAAATTCTGTAAAATAAGTCTAAAAAAAGTGCTGGCACCAGGATTCGAAGAGATAGAGCACCGGCTGGCCGTACTATAGATACACTAATACCAAAAAAAAGGTAAAAAATATCAATTCACAGTATTTAGGGGGGATGTAAAGTGCATAGTTCCGACAACAGACTATGTAGACTTTAGTGTATGATAATTCATCATAATAACTAAAGAATTTTAATTGTCTTTTGATAAAACAAACGTGTTAGGAAAAGCTACCTCCCCTCCCTTCATATTCACTAATCATAGAACAATATGAATTTCCTTTCAAATATGCGAAGTTGACCTTCTTACGCTAGTTTAATTTTATGTAATGATAAACGAGAAAGGAAATGAAACAGGGATTATAGCCCATTATGAAACAAAAATGTCAATTCCCAGAAATTAGGGGAGATAAAGCGTGTCGTTCAATGTAGTGGAAGGTAACGGAGCGGATATTTTTTTTTTTTTTTGCTATGAAATGTTATGTAGACACTAATGACATATCACTAATGACATTTTTTTAAGGGACTGATGGTAAAATGATGGTAGGGATTATTCTCTTCGTTTAAAAATATATATTTGAAGGTTTTGAACCAAAAAAAGATGCCTGAATGTTTGAAGTCGATCAAACGCCTATTTCCGATATACCGCTCTATTTCTATTACCCACCCCATTAAAAAAACTTTCCATTATACCGGAATTTAAAGAACTTTATCTGAGATTTATAGATAAGTATCATCACTATTACAGAGTGATTTCAATTTGAAATTCCCCCAGAGAAGACTCATAAAGCCTCTTTACGGTAGTAGTTGTCAATTAACAATGCACTATCATGTTTAAAATTATAACTCAACCAAGTGATTTCTTTTTTGATATTATTTCTGATAGTAGAAAATATTTAAACTTTAGATTAATCGAGAGATGGCTTCCTTTTTTCAATCAGCCTCAATAGCGACTTTCCCCAACTTGATCTTTTTTATTTTTTTTAAACTTGCTTTGAATTTTTGGTTACTGTTGGCTAGAATTCATTCTTTAGTAGATGCAGTGAATATGATACACATACTAGATACCTATTGCTTTTCCTCAATTAAACATAATATCATTCTCTAATTATTTACTATGTTGTGGCTATCACTGCAACAGTAGTCATAAGGCTTTAGTATGATGATGTATGCTAATGACCGATTCATTTAAATATTTCAGTCGCCATGGGCTAGAGTTAACATAGTGGAAATATCTGTGGTTCTTAATTGAAGGTATCCCGGTTCAATCCCGCAAGGGAGCAACGTTGGGTGACAAGCTTGCTACTTGTCCCTGTTAATAACATAGCAGATATAACATAAATATCATAGTTACCTTGCGATGGTGTACTGGACAAGGCCTCACCTTTCTAAGTGAAGGTTCGTAGGTTCAATCCCACATGTCGCAAGAGGCTCAATTCTAACATTCCGGATATTGATATTGAGATTTGTATCTATTGGACGCAATAGGTCTAGGATTATTTTCTTAACTTCGCTTGTGACTTCCGGATTCCAAAGCTTTTGAACATCTGAAACTTCATAAACTTTAACTAAAGCGTGAGTTTCGGACCAATGTTTTGCTGTTGGTGTAAGTCTTATTTTCATTTTGGATTGTATATTTTCTTGTTCAAAAAATGAAGAATACATTTTCTTTACTGAAGCTACTTCTTCTATCGGAAAAGAGCTATTAATTAAGTTCCGGAAGCCTTGGTGGAAATTGCGTTGAGTATCCTCTTTTAAGGTTTTGAAGTATAAAATTATGTCAATAAATTGCTCTTGTTCGTAATTATAAATATGTACTAGCTGTAGGCTAGTACATATTTTTCATAGGAGTCAATTTCTTCAGAGGTAAGTCCTATTTCACCTCTTCTTGGAATTCGCTTTCCTTCCGCTACAAATGCAGCCATAGCAGCGCCTTCACCTGGAAGTAAAGCCTTTCCCATTTCTTTAGCATCAAGTCGTACAGTAGGACGCAGGGTTGGACCAATACCCTCATCTTCGTCAAGTACTTCTGCAGTTTGTCCACCAATTTTTACAGACAGTGGAGCTTCAACCCATTCATCCGCGTCACAGCTATCAATGCTTTTTTTTCTTTTTGTGTTTCTTCTTTTTCTTACTCTTTTTGTGTTTTCTAGTTTCATTTGAAGAAGTACTTGAACTTGAAGATCTTGATTCTCTTTTGTTTTTCCTTTTTCTATCTTTCTTAGATTTTTTCAACGATGAATCTTTCTCCTTCTCTGATTGGTTGCTTTCATATACTCCACTATCATCTAAGATATCCACATCTAAAAACCAACCATCTGTGGAAGTAGGCGAGTCACTCCTAATATCTGGACAGCCGCTCCTGCCATACTCTTCTCTTTTCACCCTCCTCGAGTCTAGAAAGCTGTCGGAGAAACTACGTTTGTCTGAGTAGCGCTTACTTGAGTCTTTAGATCTATAGCTATACTCATCATTATCACTAGATCTGAGCATATTGTAATGTAATTATACCGACACTTTTACAAATAAACGAAAAATTTGTAATTGTTGATGATTAGAAAAAAAAACTATTTTTTTTATCTTAAAATCCCTGTGGGTTAGACTTCGACTTTGTGCCACCTAAAGGTCGTAACTGACATTTTTTTCAAAAACGAGATGGCAGCAGCTTCCTATCTGTTTTTTTTTCTTTTTCATATTCTGTGCCCAGAGTACGTAAATATGAAAGTGAAAGGTCCCAACTAAGAACGTTGAAAAGACGTATGTGAAAACCTTGTCCCACCTAAAGGTCGGAAGTGGTAGTTACGACCTTTAGGTGGATCAGTTTTTGTCGGATCGTGTCAGTTACGTCTATTAGTAAGTTGCGACCTTTCCTTTACTGTCCACAGTTATGCTTGAAAAGGAGTTTTTTCAATAAATTCTGGGCTAGCAGAAAGAAATCCGAGGTAAGAGGTGCTATAGTATTTATTTTATCTTGAATAACCTAACTATGCAAACTCAGTTTTCTACAAGAAAAGGTTGGGTAACACCAGATAATGCCTGACTGGTAACCTCTGTTTTGTCCAATTATTTTGCATTTTATCCAGAAAATATGTGCAAATGCAAGATCAGGAGTACCTACAAATGTTTTCGAATGCGTGTTAGGTAGCCTGGCAAAATCTCTATAGGCTGTGAGCAAAAATACCTTCGATTTTACCCTTGCTAAACTGGAACCTTATCTCTTGCTTAACAAGGTCTACTACCTACAGTAAGGGAGAGCTCCTGCCAGTAGTCTGAGTCAGTATTCAGAAAACTGGGCTGGCTTATGTGTGTACTCACATCAAGTAACAAAGGAAGAAGTGCCTGTCCCCCACTCACTTCATTATGAACAAAAGCCAGCCCAGTTTTCGAAACATTGAGACTCTCCCTTAATTTATATTAAGTGAATGGAAACGAAGTATTAAATTTCCAGCGTTTCTTTTCAAATTGACCTTAATTTGCCATTCCAGGGATTTTCCATGACTCGCCGAGTGTTATCAACCAAAGACATTTGGACCATCTCGATGACATATCAGATGAAGACTTGTCAGGTGGCAGTGATGGTGATGATGATTGGCGTCCTGAGCTCGAGCCTGAGCCTGAAAGCAATGATTCTAGTCAAGAAGAAGCTATAGAAATATCTGCTAGAGACCCGGATGCTCCTTCTGGATCAGTGGGAAATCAGACAGAAGCAGAGACTATCGCGGAAAGTATACGTATACCCCCTGCAGTACTTGTAACAGAAAATGCATCTTCAAGCCATGGTAGCTGTCCCTTAGTTTTTGACGCTGAAGAACAAGTGATTGAGGTCGTGGTGGTCTCTTCCACTTCAAAAGAAACTAACCTTACAAGGAAGAGGAAGGGGGCTGCAGGGGAAGAATACTCGTCACAGAAAACTAACAAAACTGTGGAAAAACGTCAGTGGAAGAAAATTACCTGCAAATGCAGGTTTTTTTTATGTAGAAGCATAAGCGAGGAAGAAATTCAGAAATTTTTCAGCGATTATTGGGAGCTTGGAAGACTACATGGGAATATTCATACACAAAAACAGTTCATACTGCAGCATGTTGTGAAACGCTCAACTAAGAGAAAGACGGGAGAGACAAATAGGCGAACAAGTACATTCGATTATTTTCTAACAGTCACAGGTGAAAAGAAAAGGGTGTGCAAAGCCTTTTTTCTTGGTGCCCTAGGGCTCGGAGAAAAGTTTGTCAGAAACTGTGTTATGAATACCTCTGGGGCAGGCACTGCTTCTTCAGATAAGAGGGCTGAGACAAGCCCCCAGAACTTCAAAAAAAAAGGGGTAACTCACCAACAAATTGATTTTATCAGAAAGCACATTGAAAGTTTCCCTGCAGTCGATTCCCATTACTGTCGAGCAAATTCAACCAGGCTGTATTTGGATGCGCAACTTAACTTGTCTAAGCTGTACAGACTGTATCTCGAAAAGTGTATCGAAGAAAGAAGAAGACCAGCATCAAGAAAAGTGTACATTAAAGTGTTCAAAACAACGAACAGATCTTTTCATGTTCCCAAGAAAGATCAGTGTCCAGTTTGCACTAGGTGGAACTTTTTGCTGCCTGCAGAAAAAGAAGGGGAAAAAGCAAATTATGATGCACATCTTCTTAGGGCTAAAAGGGCAAGAGAATTGAAAAATGAAGTAAAGGAAAAAATAAATCAGTGTGAAGAAGGCTTTGAGTCAGCAAAGCTTTACAATGTTGACTTGCAGAAAGTGCTTGAGACACCGAAGTCGGAGGCTGGACTAATTTTCTATAAGCGCAAACTGGCCATCTACAATCTAACTGTGTACGACCTCAACTCAAGGGAAGGTATTTGCAATTTGTGGGACCAGACCTATGGCAAGAGGGGTTCAAATGAAACTTATACAGTTCTGTTCAACCTAATGAAAACAAATGGTGACGTGAGAAAATTCTATTTTGTGACCGATTGTTGTGGGGGACAGTTTAGGAACCAGTTCATGGTCGCTATTTATGTGTTTTCGATAATGACCCTGCCAAATGTCCAGGAAATAAACCATATTTTTCTAGAATCTGGGCATACGGAGGAAGAGGGAGATACAATGCACGCTTGCATTGAACGGGCTGTCAAGAACGTGCCAGTTTTTACCATCGAGGGTTGGCGGACCATCTGCCTTCTAGCACGGATCAACCCTTTTCCGTACATTGTGAATGTTATTGACGATCATAAGTACTGGTCGGACTTTCACCAGCTTGGAGAAGATCTGATAAAGAACAAGAAAAAGTCAACCGACCGTATGTTCTTTGGAACAAGATCAAGTACATTCGTGTCTGCAAAGACGCTCCCAGCTTGGTTTATTTCAAGTATGATTTTGAATCGAACTTTAAGTCGTTTGATATTAGAATGGGAAGTGGAAACGCCTCTGAGTCTTAACTGCAGCTCAAGAAAGCTTATCCAAAGCGTCTGCCTCTTGCTGCTGCCAAGTACAAGGATTTGCAGGATCTTTGCAAGTCATTAGTTATTCCTCGAATCCATCATGACCTCTATAAAAATCTGCCATATTCCAAAGTGGTGAGAGATGCTCTAGAAGAGCCTGATGTTGAAGACGTGGATCAACAGGTTGTTGAGGATGAAGCAGAGTACTAATTTGTGCACATTACATCGTATTTTGATTAAAATTAGATATCCGATTGAGGGTCTTAAGTGACTATAGGCACATATTCTTATCCCACCTAAAGGTCGTAAATAGAAGTAGCCTATAAAGCGAGGGGGATAGAGATTTTTTTACAATGGTGCTGTATAAGTTTGCTATTTTCATTGAATCTATGAAAATATTAATAATATCAAGCAAGCTTGCAACTTTGAAGGTTAAAATTTCCGTCTCCTGTAAAATTATAATATTGTCAGTTACGACCTTTAGGTGGCAAAACGTCGACTTTCAATTTGTTCTTCGTCAGAAAATACTGTACGCTCAATCTTCGATTGCGGACTTCCTTTGTGCTGTAACCATTCTTTCCTGAAAAAAAAGGATGTAAATATGTTATAAGACCCATTGGATACACATGATATAATACATTAACGTTCTATCAAATTTTGAATGGT
This sequence comes from Artemia franciscana, assembly GCF_032884065.1. NCBI lineage: Eukaryota > Metazoa > Arthropoda > Branchiopoda > Anostraca > Artemiidae > Artemia > Artemia franciscana. Next base: position 107,043 of record NW_027067498.1, read on the forward strand.
CTTTCCTTTCTATTGGTTCTTTTCACCTTTTTTGATATAGTACAGTTTACTTCAAATGGTTATTTTTTCCTTTTATAGTATATATTTATATATTTTTTCTTCCTTTTTTCAGCACTAAGGACGGATTAGCAGAGGTATTTGCCAAAACATCTGCATTGTATTTTCGCTTCATTTACTGAAAAGCAGCCTCGTTCAGTTTTATCTTTTTCTTAATTGTTTTTTTCCTTCGTTTCCGTCGTACGTAAAGAAAGAAAACACTATTGCCTGTAATTAGGACAGCTTGGCTGTTTTGAAGCAAACTCGCATCAGTTATACAAAAAGAAAGAGATATGAGCGAACTTTTTAATGTCCAAAGCAGTGGTGTATATCTCCGTTTCAAGACCCTTCAACAAAGCAATACAATGTGGAGATGGGGACCAGCCATCCTGTGTGCAAAGTAGAGCGTAAAATGATTAGACTGTGTTAATGTTTAGATTGAGGGTAACTCAAATTTCTAAAGAGTAATCTAAAATAGCTAACAGCAAATGCTGATGCAGCCATGAGTTAGCTGAAACAATACGGGTAAGTACAAAGAAACATTCCTGTGAACACTTTAATATACACTATCAGCCTAGCCCATCAAAACCGAGTGACGTCTTTTATCCTTGCTTTTCCTAATCTTTGTGGTAAAAGAGAGTGTGATTGATCCTACTACTTATCCATAAAGTTTCAGGGTGATATCCTCCTAACATTTGATGCTATTTTTAGCTCGTTACTGCAGCACCAAGCCATCCGAGGCCACCACAGCGGTGCAAGCTCCTCCTCTATCTCAACCTATCCAAAGTTTCATTCTTCACCCGCTTCCCAGAAGTTCCTATTTCCCTTAAATACTCTTTTATGACCTCTTCCTATCCTATTCAAGGACGACCAAGGACTTTTCGCTTGCTTTCAGATGAATTGCCAAAAAAGAAGATCTTTGGCAATATGTCATCCTTTGTCCGTAAAATATGACCTAGCCCATCTCGACCTTTCTTTCATTACAACAAGAGGAAAAGGGATAGAGTAACATTTTTCGTATGGTTTGTTGTCTGAAATACGGTCAGTCAAAACAGTACCTAAAACTATCCTCAGACAATTCCTCTGTAACAAATCCTCTTCTGTCTTCTCGAAAACCCATGCTTCAGAACCATACTTGACTACTATCATCATTGTAGCTTCAAAAATTCTTATTTTGGTGCACAGACTTGTCTTCCTATGCTTCCAAACTTCTTTCAACTGTGAAAAAAAAACCTGAGCCATGGTTATTCTACATTTTATATCTTCACTATATCCTCCATCTTCACTAATAACACTAATCAGGTATGTGAAGCTATTCACTTGGTCGATCTTCTTGTTAGTCGACACGACCTCTTCACTTTCACTTATCCCTAGTCTAAGTGACTTCGTCGTCGTCAAAATGATCCATATAAACGAGAGAATGATATAACCCTGCTTAACTCCTGATTCAAAGCCAAACCATTTACTAATCTCACTTCTAAAGTTAATCGTAGCAATGTGACTTTTATGTATAACACTAATCACTTCAATGTACTTACCTGGTGGACCCTACAAGGATGAGAATTTCACATTAACTCTCTATTGGCCAAAGCAAATGTATATTCATAGTTTATAAAAGTAGTTAATCTTATTTAGTGGATAATCTTGGCAAGCCGAAACACGCTTTAGTTGTCAAATACGGAAGACTTTGAAATACATTTTATCAATTTTAGAGTTTTATTTGCACCTAGAGTTCTCCATGTCTTGGACAAACAATGGACCAAATCAGGACTATATAATGAAAAGGATATATGTGTTCACATCCCCCCCTCACTTACCAATAAGTAGTTATATAAATTGCTAGTTTTAATTCGAGCCTTGGTTGAAAAGTCGGCAAAGCCAGATTCAAAGAGATTGTAAAAGAAAATTATAAGATTTTCATTGGATCCTAAAAACTAGAAATTACCTTGATGGCTTAAATAAAAACAAAATAACTTAGATAGAAGCACAGCTCTTCAGAGCCCACGAAATTAACTATTAAGAAAATATAGTTATTTCTTTATTCGTTTTCATAATTAATTCTATGATTTCCTACTTGAAGCTAGATGGAACTACTTTTTCCTATCAGAGACGAATTCCCGTTTCCTAATCATTGTGCAAAACACAAATCAATTATTAACCAATAGTATCAATAATAATCAAAATCAATTAATCAATAACATAAATTAGTTACTAAATGAAGAAAGTGTGTTTGTATATGCTTTATTTCTAAATGCACTAAATAAAGAAAAAAAAAGTTATTTCAACTAAAAGTAAGGAGCAACATTGAAACTTAAAACGTGAAGAAATTATTGGCTGAAATTTTATTTAAGCATCAGGTTATTTCAACCAAGTTATTGCAACAAAGAGCAAGGAGCAAAACTAAAATATAAAACGAACAGAAATTATTCCTGATACAAGGGGGCTATTCCCTCCCAAATCCCTTGCTCTTTACACTAAAGTTTTAGATTCCATTAAATATTTCGTATTCAAATTCAGCGGCCCTTGTGTTTCAGGAGTCGTTCTTATAGGATTATGTTAAAAAGTCAAACTTTATCGTAAAAGCAAGGGATTGAGGAAGGCACAGCCAGGCACGTACGCAGTAATTTTTTTCGGGGGGGGGGGATACCTTCGAAACAGCAGATATAAAGTAGCACTTTTTATGGCACTTGGTATCTACCAAGTGCCATTGAGGAGGCTATCCTCCTCAAGAGAATATTCTCATATAGTCTGTATACTGCAGTATCTGTGAATTAAAACTGCGTTATCATGTTTGAAATTACAATTTGACAAAAGGCTTTATTTTTTATATTATATCTGATAGTAAAAAACATTTAAACTTTGGGTTAATCAAAACATAGCTTTCATTCCTTAATTAGCTTTAATGGCAACTTTCCCTAATATTTGTACTCTCGTTTGGTTTTCTGTTTTATTTGATGTACTGAACCAGAAGGAGGACGATCACAGGCTATCCACATACCCTAGCTTTTTGTTTAGCCATCTTTACTTTAGGATCAACTTTCCAAAAGGGATTGCGAGTACCCGTTCGCATGCGCTCAGAGGGGATAGCTTTTTTTTAGCAGCAGACTCGAGACAGAACACTATTTATTCATAATACGAGTTGATATCCATCCAAGTTGAAGTAGCATATACAGATGTTTGCAATAAATGAAAAGGCACTTTAATAGATGATAATGACTGGGACAATGTCAATACATAAAGTGGAACATTGGTGTTTTCCCGATTTAACTTTGAGAACCACTTGGGAGAGTTACGTTGCACAGATCTCACCATGGAGCAAGATAGTTGGCACGTGATTGGTAAATGATCGTCGTCGATTTTAGAGTCGTCCACATGAACTATTGATGAAAGTAGAGTTGAATCTGACACAATTACATGATCAGGGTTGGGAGTAAGACCACCTCGATTGTAAATATAAGTAAAAAGAAGATCTTTATCAGCAAGATGGAATCCTCCGGGCAGTGAATCGAGAGAGATTTTAGATCGTTCTGAATTAGATAATAAGTAAGGGTTGATGTCGCCGGTGAGAACCCATTTGGGGTTCGAGTACAATTTTAATATGGGCTTATGCCAGATCTGCCTCTCACTCACTTGGACTATCTGTCTTGGTTTTTCTACAATTAGCCATGGCTTGATGCCCACAATTATTTGATTTTAATTCAATATTATTAATAAGGTTGTTTGAATTTTCAGAGGTAAAAATTAGACTTTTTTATACATTGGACTTTGTCGCAAAACATCTTGAAGACCGTCTTGAAAAAAAACTTCTTCAACATAACTGTCTTAAAATACCTTGAAATGTCTTGAAACGTCTTGTAGAATTTCTTAAATGATTTCTTGAAGAAAAATATGTTCATGTGAAAAAATGAGATTGTTACTGTTCAATTTTTTAAAATAAAATGTTTCCAAATCAGAAATTTTTTTTTCTCTTTAAATATTTAATTTTGTTACCGCTCCTATCTCTAAGGTGACAATCGGTGACCTGGTTGAATTGCAGGCCCTGAGGGTTTTTCCTACATGGCCCTGTGGGTTTTTATTTATTTACATAAGTAATTCTATGACGTTGCAACCATAGAATTCTCGAAGAAAAAACATTCAGTATTATGTAACAATCGCCTTCGTCTTGAAGAAATTCTGTAAAATAAGTCTAAAAAAAGTGCTGGCACCAGGATTCGAAGAGATAGAGCACCGGCCGGCCGTACTATAGATACACTAATACCAAAAAAAAGGTAAAAAATATCAATTCACAGTATTTAGGGGGGATGTAAAGTGCATAGTTCCGACAACAGACTATGTAGACTTTAGTGTATGATAATTCATCATAATAACTAAACAATTTTAATTGTCTTTTGATAAAACAAACGTGTTAGAAAAACTACCTCCCCTCCCTTCATATTCACTAAACATACAACAATATGAATTTCCTTTCAAATATGCGAAGTTGACCTTCTTACGCTAGTTTAATTTTATGTAATGATAAACGAGAAAGGAAATGAAACAGGGATTATAGCCCATTATGAAACAAAAATGTCAATTCCCAGAAATTAGGGGAGATAAAGCGTGTCGTTCAATGTAGTGGAAGGTAACGGAGCGAATATTTTTTTTTTTTTGCTATGAAATGTTATGTAGACATATCAGTCTATAACAATTTATTGTTATAACTAAATAATTCGTGATTTTCTTTATAAAACAAAACTATGGGAAAAGCTGCATCCCTTCCTCCGTGTTCACTAAGCATAGTGTGAACACTTCTATAACCTGTTCCATAGAGGTATCACAATTCATAATCCTTTTTTGGACGTAATTTATCTGATTAACCATCCATACTACTTTATTGCCCTCAGGTGGATTGGTGTTGCGGTGGGTTGTTAGTAGTAGTAGAAGTTGATACGCAAAATAGAGCCCCTTCGTACAATTTATACATAATTTAGCGAATTTTGGCTATAAATACAAGGAATATCCCTTGGCTTGAAAAACAAGAGAAATCACTTTCTTCAATGGGATCATTAGTCTTTATCGTCAATGTCCTTGTGATTTTTCTCCCACAGCTTGCAGAGCACATCATAGAAAGCTGTTAACTGACTCATAATAAAAGAAATTGCTTCATATATTGCCTCATATAATTTCCAAAATACAACATATAAAATAAACTTTTTGACAAAAAAATATCTTCGTATACAATGCGATGAATGACGTCACAATCGTTTATCACTAATGACATTTTTTTAAGGGACTGATGGTAAAATGATGGTAGGGATTATTCTCTTCGTTTAAAAATATATATTTGAAGGTTTTGAACCAAAGAAAGATGCCTGAATGTTTGAAGTCGATCAAACGCCTATTTCCGATATACCGCTCTATTTCTATTACCCTCCCCATTAAAAAAACTTTCCATTATACCAGAATTTAAAGAACTTTATCTGAGATTTATAGATAAGTATCATCCCTATTACAGAGTGATTTCAATTTGACATTCCCCCAGAGAAGACTCATAAAGCCTCTTTACGGTAGTAGTTGTCCATTAACAATGCACTATCATGTTTAAAATTATAACTTAACCAAGTGATTTCTTTTTTGATATTATTTCTGATAGTAGAAAATATTTAAACTTTAGATTAATCGAGAGATGGCTTCCATTTTTCAATCAGCCTCAATAGCGACTTTCCCCAACTTGATCTTTTTTATTTTTTTTAAACTTGCTTTGAATTTTTGGTTACTGTTGGCTAGAATTCATTCTTTAGTAGATGCAGTGAATATGATACACATACTAGATACCTATTGCTTTTCCTCAATTAAACATAATATCATTCTCTAATTATTTACTATGTTGTGGCTATCACTGCAACAGTAGTCATAAGGCTTTAGTATGATGATGTATGCTAATGACCGATTCATTTAAATATTTCAGTCGCCATGGGCTAGAGTTATCATAGTGGAAATATCTGTGGTTCTTAATTGAAGATATCCCGGTTCAATCCCGCAAGGGAGCAACGTTGGGTGACAAGCTTGCTACTTGTCCCTGTTAATAACATAGCAGATATAACATAAATATCATAGTTACCTTGCGATGGCGTACTGGACAAGGCCTCACCTTTCTAAGTGAAGGTTCGTAGGTTCAATACCACATGTCGCAAGAGGATCATTCCGGATATTGATATTGAGATTTTTATCTATTGGACGCAATAGGTCTATGATTATTTTCTTAACTTCGCTTGTGACTTCCGTATTCCAAAGCTTTTGAACATATGAAACTTCATAAACTTTAACTGAAGCGTGAGTTTCGGACCAATGTTTTGCTGTTGGTGTAAGTCTTATTTTCATTTTGGATTGTATATTTTCTTGTTCAAAAAATGAAGAATACGTTTTCATTACTGATGCTACTTCTTCAATCGAAAAAGAGCTATTAATTAAGTTCCAGAAGCCTTGGTGGAAATTGCGTTGAGTATCCTCTTTTAAGGTTTTGAAGTATAAAATTATGTCAATAAATTGTTCTTGTTCGTAATTATAAATATGTACTAGCTGTAGGGGTAGCGCTTCGCGCCACCCCAACACCTAGTAGGTGGGGGCGCTTCGCGCCCCCCCAAGCCGTCCAGCGCGCGTAAGTCGTTACGCGCCATATTAATTACGCGCCATTGTATTTGTGTCCCTGTGTACCACCTATGAATATAGATAGATATATACATGTGTTTTTAACTACGTAAAACTTGCGAATATACAACATTCTTGGCTTTCCCATTGTCTGTGCATATACAAAGCCTTATGTACTTATAATGACGTCATATGCAAACGCTCTTTTTACAAACAAACAAACATGCATACACACAACTCATTTTTATATAGATAGATAGATTCATAGATACAATACAAAGTAACTGCGTAAAACTTGCGAATATACAACATTCTTCGCTGTCCAATTGTCGCTGCATATAAATAGATTGTCAGGTTTACCTACCCTCGAACATGCAACGTACAATTGTCCATGAGAAAAACAATCAGTATTAAGATCTATACCACATTTTTCCAAAGATTGACCTAGAGCTTTGTTGATGGTGATTGCAAATGCTAATCGAATTGGGAATTGCAATCTTTTAAATTGAAAAGGCCGATCCGTTGGAATCATGGGAATGCAAGGAATAAGAACAGCCTCACCCTCAAAAGGTCCTGTCAAGATTGTTGCCTCTATTATGTTTTCCGTTGTTTTTTTACGTCAAGTCGCGTGCCATTGTGAAGCTTTGGAGGGTTTATGTTACGTAACAATATTATTGGTACGCCTATTTTTAGTTGTAGCACGTGTGGTGGAAACCCTGGAATATCCAGGGAATTTAAAAATTCAGATGGATAATTAACCGCCTCATTTGGTTCCAAAACTGTGTCGACTGACTTGTAAAGGACTGCCTGGTCTCGAATCTTGGTCAAAACAATATTGTTGATTTCGTGGACGTCTATATTTTTGGGTGCAAGAATCGCTCTTTCACTTAGCCATTTATTATTTTTATAATTGTTTAGAATATTCGGAAATACTTTTTCAATCAATTTATTTTTGGACGTCACTAAATTACAGAATTCAGCAGGTAGTTGTATACGTCCTGAAATTGAGTCTACTGGGAGCTTTCCGTTTCCAATTGCCAGCAATTGATCTGAAAATGTTTGACCAGTCATCGTTTTGCAATCGGACACGCATATTTTTTTTAGTTAATTTTAATGTCTTTACGTGTGCCTATAAATTAGAATTTTTCAGGCAAGCATTTATTTCGTCTGCAGGGGTTGATCTAGGTATTATAAGTAATGTTTGCCTGAAATCTCCCGCAAGCAATATTAATGTGCTGCCAAAGGGTTTCAAATTCCCTCGCAAATCTTTCAAACATTAATCCAGAGCCTTGAGCGATTTTTTTTGAACGTTGCGGCTATTCCGGACGAAGCAATTGCCAACGCTATATGATATTTTGATCGAATTGATGCCAGAATCAGTTTTATCACAAACGTTTTACCAGTACCTCCAGGCGCATCCAAAAAGAAAATTTCTCCAACGTTGTTATCGACACAACGCATTATCGTATCATAAATGTCTTTTTGTTCCGACGTTAACTTGGAAATGTTATTTTGTACATACGACAATAGATCACTCGTGCTGTAACTTTGTGCAGAATCCAATTCTACACATGTCGAACCAGAAGCAGTACGATTAGGTAAAGGTATTCCCAAATCCTGAAGACGTTTGTTTGCCATATTTACGCACAAATCTTCTATAATAACTAAAGTGTAGTTATAAATTTCTGATATAAAATCAAAAGTCATATCTGACGTCTCTAACCGTTTTCGATGGAGTATATCTTCGGAAATTTTCGATTTATATTTTTCCCATAACTCTGTAGGAGCTATAGGAGAGCAAGTTGTTAGTATGATTCCAAACAATGCACAAATTTGACTTGGAGTTGACGTTTCGCACGCGTCATTGATGCAGTTATCCCAGTGTTGGTCATTCTCCAATAAATTCAGAGCTTGGCATGCACTACGGTAAGTGTCATGTATAGTACCGTTTACAGTTCTCAAATACTCAAAGGACGTCGGACCGGGTACATTCACCGAAGGCAGGCGTAGAAAGAAGCATTCATGTTTATTGGGGTGAACGGTGTAGAGTCTACCTATCGTGGTATCTTTGAATATGGTAGGTTGGCCGTCGACTGACTTACCTTGTTTTCAACGTTCAAATACTTTATTTTTAGTATTCCATGTGTAATACGAAGGCACTTCAGTCTACAGCAGTTTTTTTGCAAAAGAATCATTTTTGCGTAGCGAAAAGAAAGCAGTTAACGTTGTATCCGGTGGATTCAGGGCTCTTTGTTGCACTTTGGATTTCGAAAAATGAACACGTTGACAATTCTGTAAATGTACCGCTAAGTGAACAACAGCTGGACTACGTTCATGTATCGGAAATGAAAGAATTCGCGAAACAGCTTCATTACTGCTTATGTATCTTTCAGCCTGATATTATACGATTTCGTCGATATCACTGATTTCGGACTGCAAGCCAATAACTGCCATGTCACTGCCTTTGTTGACGTATATATGTATTTGATTGCCTTTACGAGATACAGTATTCAACGTTTAGGTGTGCATTAAATGTTTTTAATAATAAAAGGGAATATGGAACAATCCACTGGTTATCTACGTCGATGGTGGTACCATTACGCTTCTTTATTATTGCTGTTTTACCGACATCTTCCGTAGATCTTCTTCAATATTGTGGGTAACCATCATTGCCAGTAATTGTGTTGGGTACTAAAAGTCGAGGCTATTGCTTTGTGCACCTTCCTTTGGCCATGCATGGTGATTTTTCGTTCAGTGCACCGCAAGGTCCCTGTATCATATTTTTTTTCCACAATACCATATAAGCCCTTATCGACAATTTCATCAGGTATTTCAGCGGAAATCACATCATCAGTTTCATTAGAAGTAATTTTGTAATGTAGCCAGATTAGTATATGTGCGTGTGGCAATCCTCGTTTTTGCCATTCCACTGAGTACATCCAGCATCGCACTGACCCAAACACTTCAAGTTTTACTATGTAGTTTATCAGTGATTTGAACCTTTGCCGGAAGACATTGACCGTAATGTCATGTCTATGAACCGCCGATTGTCCTTGAAGTAAAAGCTGCTGTATCTCGTCCCAAGATTGATTACATGTAAGTGTAATAAATTAAATCTGGACGACCGTAGAGACGAACATACACAATAGCATCTTGAGCATATTCATGCATATGACGGGGACTGCCAGCATATGACGAGGGTAAAATCGTTAATCTTCCAACGTTTGTGGTATTACCGTCATTTACAACTGCATCTGGCAAATGAATGTATTGTTCAGAGCAGAGCTTGGTCTGATTCAGACGGATAAATAGCAAACGTTCTGATTCAAATTTTGCATACATATCAACGATGTATTGGTGAAACAATTGACGGCATTTTAAAATATAATTGTCTTCATCCTGCCAAATCATTAGTCTATAGGAATAATAATGCATTGCGCTGCATTTCTTATTCATTTCTTTGTTAGTGGCTGGATTTATCAATTTAATATTAAAGTGATAGCCGTCGGCTCCATCCAAAAAAAATGATAGGATATTGTAGGGCATCGTAGCATCGATGAGTTTCAGCAATTCTTACCAACTGAGCGTTTCGCTAATGAAGAATAATATCTCGAGGTAAAAACTGATCACCGACCATAACGATTGCCACTTCGTCGATAGTTGGAGCATTGTATCTACGCACATGATGGCCAGGAGGCGTTTTGTCAGCGGAAATAACAATTCTATGTGTATCAGTAGGCATCAAATCGATGGCCGTTTTGAACAGACGCACTAAATTATTATTTTCGTGGAAAAAGTGTTGCAATTGAGAAACGATTGTCCTTTCAACGTCGGGAGAAATTTTGCAGCGTGCATTCAATTCGGAATTTCTTTCACTGATGAAGTACAGTTGTAAAAATTTATGATTCTCGCCTGAGAATGGTAGAAGGGACCCTGCTCTATGATAAATTTGCCCTTTTACTTTGAAAGTAGGCATAAATTGATCTGGATTTTCAATTTGGGCACCAAACGACGTCATTTGGAAACATGAGTTATATTTTCTGATCTGTGATAAAAAAAAACTCTTAGATTCTGACGTAGTTCAAGTAAGCAAAGTCTTCAATGGCTCTGGTGATGCAGCCAGTAGCGGAAGTTTAACTTTTCCTGAGGCGCAACACATTCCCATTGTTTCACCATTGAATTTCAAGGCCTTGCAATAGGGACAAATTTTAGACATAGTCCCGCTTTGAACACATCTACTGAAGCTATGATCATCGACTGGGCTGTACCTGAATGCCAGGCGATAATTTTTTAGGTTGCTCTTGTGATTCCTCGGCACGCTTGCTTTTCTTACTTTCTCTATCTGCCGCAAGCCTATTTTCACACTGTTGTTGTGGTTCCTCGGCACACTTTCTTTTCTTACTTTCTCTATCAGCAGCAAGCCTGTTTTCTTGCTGTTCTTGTGATTCCTCGACACGCTTCCTTTTCTTACTTTCTCTATCAGCCGCAAGCCTGTTTTCTTGCTGTTCTTGTGATTCCTCGGCCCGCTTTCTTTTCTTACTTTCTCTATCAGCCGCAAGTTTTTTGGCATAGACTCTTTGAGCAGCTTCCTCGGCTGTTGCCAGTGTAGGTTCTTCAGTCATTTTACAATTAAAAATTTTTCTTCACGATCTTCTTACAATTAGAAATTTGTCTTTGAACGATTTTCTTAAATACTTATAATGACGTCATATACTAAACATCATCAAAAGAAACATGACGACAACTAACTTCATGACGACATACAGCTCAATCCTTATAATGACGTCACTCGACATCTTACAATTAAAAATTTGTCTTTGAACGATTCTCTTAAATATTTATAATGACGTCATATAATAAGCATCGTCATAACAAACATGACGACAAATAACTTCATGACGATATACAGCTCAATCCTTATAATGACGTCACTCGACAGACAGACAGACAGACAGACAACTTACTTTTATATATATAGAAGATATAATCTGGCGTAACAGACATAGAGTAACAGACATAAAACACATACAACTTATTTATACATATATAGATGTATTGAACAAATGGCAGGACTTTTTTTATTTCATTTTCAATTTTGTCTTCCTAATCATAGAAATCTCTAGTCTTCATACTTTTAATAAAGCATCCCGTGTGGTATGACCCGTCCTTATCAATGACTTTATTTGTCGTTTCTTCGTCACCAAGATATCCAGAAATATGTTTTTTCCACTTAATACATGCTCACCTGTTTTCAGAATAGAAGCCTTTTGATTTTTATGGCAATTGAACAGCCAACCTTCTTCGGCATTGAACTCAGCCTACAAATGGGGCCCGCAAGTCTCACTGCATCCAAAGACTTCTTGTATGCGAAGACCCAATTCCACTAAGCTATCAAAAACATGGTCAGAAATAATGCCCCCAAAGCAAAACAACCGTAAGCATTTATCCATACCAACTAATTTTCTTAGGCGATACTGTCTTACGGAAGAAAATTCTCAAAGAATAATCTCGTCGATATGTTTTTGTACCTCGCAATCCGAGCGTCAAAAAATTTTGGCAGTAAAACATAAAATTTTGTTAACTAGTGTTTGTTTTCTATGAATTGTCATTACATAACAATACTAACTGACTACTGTAAGAAAAAACCTTTTCCATTCCCTTAAAAAAATTATTGATGTTTAGTCTTACGTTAATTTTCGTTTAAAAAAACGTAACATGAATTTGTGAAGAAAAAAACCTTTTAAATTTTCTCAAGAAATCATTGATGATTCGTCTTTCAAGAAATTTAATATGTTTTGTCTTACATGAATTTTCATTGAGAAAATGGTAAGACCAAATTTATTTAAAAAAAACCCATTCCATTGCACTGAAAAAAGTGACTAATGTTTCAACTTACGTCAATTTTCATTGCAAAAACATTACGTAAATACTGTTAAGGTAGAAACAAACCTTTAATTTACCTTGGAAAAGAAAAATGACTTTTTTTTAAGCAAGGTTAGGCTTACTGCTTTTAAGTGGGGTAAGTTTGGATTAAGTCGGTGCAGCATGCCAACTATGTGCAATAATGCGTAGACACGTTAGTATTCATTGAGTGCAATGAACACTCGGAGTTCATTGATTTCCAAAGAATAACTTGGGCCCTATAGACATACAAAAAGTAGAAAAATTTCCAAGTTAAAAAAAAAATTGTCCAGAAAAAAATGTCTCTGCAAAAGTTGTTTTGCTAAAATGAAAAATACGACCAGTATATGTAATCCTTTTTCATTTCATATTCCAAACAAATATCGTAGCAAAATATTTTTTTATAAGCATATACGGGGTTATTCAAATACATGAAAAAAAAGTTGAAAAAATTTATGAGTTAAAAAAGGCCACTGCAAAATTTGTTTTTCTAAAAGAAAAAATCACGACCAGGATAAGCTTGTCATCTTCAGCTTTGTTTATGCACTTCTTACATTTATGTTTAAATATTACTTTATACTTTCCTCTAAAGGTTCCAATTCAAACTAATTCATGGATTGAATTCAAAATTGATTTGCCGTCATCCCCCGGAAGTTTCATCTCGATAGTTGAAATCATTGCTCCAATATTAATTATTGATTTTACCAAAGTCTATAGCTATTTTGATCCTAGGGGATAAAAATATACATTGTTTGCTTTTTTTAAGGATTCTACTTACACTGCATATAGAGAGATAGAGAGAGAGAGAGAGTTGGGGAGAAACAACAAAATATGTTGTATGATAGTCAAAACACTATTATAGATGTCATTGTAAAGCGGTAATGAATGTATTAGGGGCATATTGTACAAATGGGTGATAAAAGGAAGCCTCACGACATGTTGTATTAGAAAGCTTCCGTCATTGTAAATCAAAGAGACCAAAACAATCCTCGGGTTGCTAGAGAAGGCGGTGAAATTGGTGAGGAATTCGATGAGGGAACTTTGGTCGAAAGTGCAGGACAGGCCGATATGAAGAACTACTTAAGATGCCCAAATCGCCCCTTGACGTGAGAGGAACTAAGTCTAAGTAAGTCATCTAATGCATTCCCAGGCAGAATTCTTGTTGTAAAGTCAGTATCGGCTCTATTGTTATCCTTGTATCACGGGTGTCACTCATAAGAAACAGTTCAACACGTGTTGCAATCATTCCCGTTCGTCCAAGGTATGCGGATCAAGCGTATAAAGTGGTTAATTCTTTGGCTGAGTATCTGCAGCGTGATAACTTTAAATTCCTCCGGGAATTCTATTTGACAAATGGAATTCAACGGCTCAAGCCAGATTTAATAATTTATAAAGAAGGGGTTGCCTACATGGTGGATTTGACTGTGGCCTATGACCACCCTGAAGTCTTTAAACGAGCTGCTGAAGAAAAAGTACGAAAGTAGAGCGTTCTTACTCCAAGAGACATTCCTGGGTTAGGAGAAATCAAAGCTGTGGATGTAATCCCGATTGTTCTTGGGGCACGAGGTGGCTGGAAAAGGGCTAATTCAAAACTCGACAAGGTACTCAAATTACCTCGTAGTTTCACATTGATTAACATTATTCGCACGATTAAGGAATCGATCATTATGTTGAGGCTGCATAGTAGTCCTCAGAGACAAAACTCCCGATACAGCAACATCAACAACGCTATTTCTAAGTCTAGCATAGCACTCGTGATCTGATAGTATTGTCTGTGTTTGACTGAATCTTGATAAATTCCCACTTCATATTCCTCTAACTCTAAAGAGTTCAATTCATTTCTCTGAGACTTTGCTAAAAACCTAATTCATCTATTTCAGACTCTAGTATACCACTTGCAATTTGAGAGTAGTATTTGAGTTTGACTCAATGTTGATAAATTCCTGCTTCATATGTCTCTAGCTCAAAGAAGAATCCGATTCATCTCTCTCAGACTATGGTAAAAACCTAATTCACCTATTTCAGACTCTAGCATAACACTTGTGAGCTGGTAGTAGTGTCTCTATATGACTGAATCTTAATAAATTCCCACTTCATATGTCTCTGCTCTAAAAAGAATCCGATTCATCAATAGCACTTCATAGTATAAGACCAGTGATTTGCTGGTAGTATCTATGCATAATATTACCTCTCTCAGACTAATCTCTCAGACTCTCTCAGACTAATACTAATCTCTCTCAGACTTTGGCAAAAAACCTAGTTCGTCTATTTCGGAAACTAGCATACCACTTGTGAGCTGATCATAGTGTCTGTGCTTCACTGAATCTTGATAAATTCCCGCTTTGTATGTCTCTAACCCTGAAAACAATGCGATTGATCTTTCTCAGACGATGGTAAAAAGCTAATTCATTTATTTCATACTCTAGTATGCTACTTAAGATCTGATAGTAGTGTCTGTGTTTGACTGAATCTTGATAAACTCCAATTCATATGTCTGTAACTCAAAACAGAATCGGATTCATCTCTCTCAGACTTTGGTAAAACCCTAATTCATCTATTTCAGACTGTAGTATATCACTTGTGAGCTGATAGAAGTGTCTGTGTTTCACAAAATCTTGATAAATGTCCACTTTATATGTCTCTAACTCTAATAACAATGCAATTTTAACACTCAGACAGTCATAAAAACTTGATTCCCCTTATTCAGACTCTAGTATACCAATTGTGAGCTGATAATAGTGTCTGTGTTTGACTGAATCTTGCTAAATTCCCACTTCTAATGTCTCTTTAACTCTAAAAACAATCCAAAATCATCTTTAACAGATTTTGCTAAAAACCTAAATGATATATTTCAGACTCTAGCATACCACTTGTTAGTTGATAGTAATGTCTGAGTTTGACAGAATGTTGATAACTTCCCACTTCATATGTGTCTAATTCTAATAAGAATTCGATTTCGTCTCTCTTAGATTTTGGTAAAAACCTAATTCACCTATTTCAGACTCTAGTATATTACTTGTGAGTTGATAGTAGTGTCTGTATTTGACAGAATCTTGATAAAATCCCAGTTCATATGTATCTAACTCTAAAAACAATGTAATTTCAACGCTCTTATTCTTTCGTAAAAACCTAATTCAGACTCTGGTATATCACTTGGGAGCTGATAATAGTGTCTTTGTTTGACTGAATCTTGCTGAATTCCCACTTCATATGTCTCTAACTGTAAAAAGAATCCAATTCATTTCTAACAGACTTTGCTAAAAACCTAATAGATCTATTTCAGAAACTAGTATACCACTTGTTAGTTGTTAGTGTTGTCTCTCTTTTTCAACTGAATCCTGATAACTTCCCACTTCATATGCGTCTAATTCTCATAAGAATTCGATTTCATCTCTCTTAGACTTTGGTAAAAACCTAATTCACCTGTTTCAGACTCTAGTATACCACTTGTCAGTTGATAGTAGTGTCTCTGTTTGACTGAATCCTACTAAATTCCTACTTCACATATCTCTTACTCTAAGAAGAATCTCACTCATGTCTCTAAGACTTTGGTCTAAACCATATTCGTCTATTTCAGACTCTAGTATACCGCTTGTAAGTTGATAGTAGCGTTTGTGTTTGACTGAATCTTGATAAATTCCCAATTCATATGTCCCCAACTCTAGAAGGAATCCGAATCATTCCTCTCAGACTCTGGTAAAACCTAATTCATGTTTGACTCTGTGCTTTTGTGTGTGGATTTATCGTATTTCTCTCTCACAGTGCCTGTGTGTTTGGCTGTGTGTTTGCATATCTCTGTGTCTATCATCGTAGGTTACGTGTATGACTCTGTATTTTTTGTCTCCCTCTCTCCCGTGATTGTGTGTTTAACTGTGTGTTTGCCTGTCTCTGTGTCTATCGTTGTGCGTTTGCGTTTCTGCCTCTGTGTGTTTGTGTGTGTTTTCTGGTTCGTAAGCTTCCCTGTGAGTTTGACTGTCTGTGTGTCTATGTTGGAGTGTTTGACTCTGTGTGTTTTTGTTTCTGTTTTGTCTCTCTCTGTCTGTGTCTGTGTGTGTGAGTGTGCGTGTCTGTCTCTGCGTCTGTTCTTGTGTGTTTTTGACTCTGTATTTGTGTGTGTTTTTTGTCACTCCCTCACCGTGCCTGTGTGTTTGCCTGTCTCTCTGTCTATCTTTATGTGTTTATGCGTGTTTTTTTCTCTCTCTCTCACCTTGCCTGTGTGTTTGCCTGTCTGTCTATCTTTGTGTGTCTGACACTGTGTTTGTTTTTATAGCTCTCTGTTTCTCCGTGACTGTGAGTTTGCACGTCTCTGTGTCTATCTTTGAGTGTTTGTGTGTCTGACTCCGTCTATTTGGTGTTTTGTCTCTCCCTCACCCTGCCTCCGTGTTTGAGTCTGTATTTTTCTGTCTCTGTGTCCGGTTTTGTGCGTTTGTGTGGCTGAATCTGGGTGTATTTTGTAGTGAAAAACAACAATTCTAGCCAAAAGAAGGCTAAATGCTATTGTGTGAACATTCTGAGATAGTTAATTGATTTAGAATTTTCGAAACCTATACACATATTGGGCTTTGAGCTTCATAAACATTACTGTCGCACGGTAGAGCATTTGTTTTTAAAGGTGCGTGTGGTCCTAAAAGATAGTGATTAACGTATACATTTATTTTAGCCAAAAGACTGTTCCACAGCAATGCGGATTGTTTAGATTTTTGGGAACCCCAAAGAATCCATAGTATTTAAAAGCCTTAATTTTTTTGATTTTATATGAATTTTTCCCATGTCGTACTTCTTAACCTAGACTATTCGGGTTTGTGTACATACCAATTTCTTACTACAATACTATTCAGAGGCTTCATTTTAATACTTTAATCCCTGCTTTTCCAGATTGCGTTCTTAAGCCTAAATTGTTCAGATTCTTGGAGACCCATGTATCAATTTCTCATCTTCATAGTATTCAAAAGCCTTATTTTTTTTTATTTCAGACCATGTTGTACTCCTAAAACTAGATTATTCAGATTCGTATGGACCCACTTACCCTTTTCTTACCACAACACTATTCACAGGACTTCATTTTAACAATTTAACCCTATTTTTCCACATTGTGTTCATAGGCCTAGATTATTGAGATTTTTGGACACCCCAATATCAATTTCTTGCTTCTATAATATTGGAAAGCTTTCCTTTTTTTAATTTCAGACCAATTTTTCCATGTCTTTCTCCTAGACCTAGGTTATTCACGTTTTGTGAACCCATATACCAATTCTTTACCAAAGAAGACTCAAAGGAGAGAGGCTAGTTTCCATCGGATTACTTTTGACTCTTATAAGATATTAAATAAAAAAACTGGTTTTTTTAACTGAAAGTAAGGAGCGACATTAAAGCTTAAAACGAACAGAAATTACCCCGTATACGAAAGGCGCTGTTCCCTCCTCAATGACTTGCTCTTTGCGCTAAAGTTTGACTCTTTCACTCGACTCTACTTTTTAAAAGAGTAAAAACTTTGGCGTAAAGAGCAGGGCGTTGAGGAGGGAACAACCCCTTTCATATACGGGGTAATTTCAGTTCGTTTTAAGTTTTACTGTCGCTCCTTACTTTCAGTTAAAAAAAACTTGTTTTTTAACTTAATTTCTGAACGTTTTTGAGTTAATCCATGTTTTGAATTTGGCTCTCCGCAGATACATAATTCAAACGAAATTTAGATATCTATTTTTTGGGCTAAATGGCTTTCTCATAGTTTTGATCGAACGATCTGGAGAAAAAAGGAGTGGGGGAGGAGGCCCAGTCGCCCTCCAATTTTTTGGTTACTTAAAAAGGCAACTAGAACTTTGTTTTTTACGAATGTTTTCATTAGTAAAAGATATACGTAACTTACGAATTAGCTTACGTAACGAACTTCTATATTCGTATGTTTTTATTACGTATATGAGGGGGTTCGCCCACTCGTCAATACCTCACTCTTTACACTGAAGCTTAAATTTTGTCCTAATTCCTTAAGAATAAACCCTGAATCACAAAGGCCGTAGAATAAATAGTTGAAATTACTCAAAATATTTTAGCGTAAAGAGTGAGGTATTAGGAGAAGGTGAACCCCTTATATACGTAATATTTTCTGTTCGTTTTAAGTTTTAATGCTGCTCCTTACTTTCCGTTGAAAAACTTTTTCATATTTATTTTATCATTGTTTTTTTAAATAATGCTAGAAAATCCTGCGCCCCCTTCATAGAAATTTTCTTCCCCCATGACAAATTCCTCCATGGAAAGTTTCCCCCACATAAACCCCTCTTCTCAACCCCTCCTCCCAACAAAAAAATCCCCCTGAAGACGTCTGTGCACTTCCTAATAACCATTACTATATGCAACACTGGTCAAAGTTTGTAACTTGCAGCCCCTCCCACGGGGACTGTAGAGGAGTAAGTCGTCCCCAAAGACATAGTTATAAGATTTTTCGACGATGCTGAATAAAATGGCTAGCTCAGAATTTTGATCCGATGACTTTGGGATACAAATGAGCGTGGGAGGGGGCCCAGGTTCCCTCCAATTTTTGGGTCACTTAAAAAGGGCACTAGAACTTTTCATTTTCGTTCGAATGAGCCCTCTCGCAAAACTCTAGGACCACTGGGTCGATACGATCGCCCCTGGAAAAAAAAACAAACAAATGAACACGCATCCGTGATCTGTCTTCTGGCAAAAAATACAAAATTCCACATTTTTGTAGATAGGAGCTTGAAACTTGTACAATAGGGTTCTCTGATACGCTGAATCTGATGGTGTGATTTCGTTCAGATTCTATAGCTTTTAGGGGCTGTTTCCCCCTATTTTCTAAAATAAGGCCTGGGAAATAAATTTTCCCAGGCTCGTAACTTTCGATAGGTATGTCTAAACTTGATGAAACATATGTATTTAAAATCAGCAATAAAATGCGATTCTTTTCATGTAACAGTTGGTATCAATATTCCGTTTTTTAGAGTTTTGGTTACTATTGAGCCGGGTCGCTCCTTACTACAGTTCGTTACCACGAACTGTTTGAAATTAGAAATTTCAATCTTTTATCATTTGAGTCCCCTCCTAAGTTTATACGACCATCTCTTCTATAAAATTTTATATGCCCTCGCAGCATAAGTTACAACCATTCCCCTGGCTCAGTGAGGGGGGGGGTATGTTGAAAATGAAGATTTTGCTATCTAATCGTTGGACTATTTCAAACAAACTGGCTATGTAAAAATTTGATTTAATACATTTGGGAAAAGAGGGTGTTTATTTCAGGGGGGGGCGTAGATGCCCTCTGTTAACTTTTGACTCATAAAAGGAAACTAGAATTTTCAATTGCTAATCAGATGAGCCAGCTTTGAAGTTTACATGAATACCTGTTACATAAAAAGCTTATACGCTTCTGGGACACAACTTCAAACACTTGCCTCCGGGCTTTCCGGGAATGTGTCGACCCCTGAGTTTTTGCTATCTGATGTTTTAGCTATTTTCCAAAAGGGCTATCACAAAATTTTTATCGGACGGGTTTGGGGGAAAAGGGCGAGGGAGGAGGGGGGGGCTAGTTGCGCTTGGATCTTTTTTGACTCTCCAAAATTGAACTAGAACTTTCAATCTCTAATTAAATGAGCCACCTTCAAAGTTTATGCGACCAAACCTTACATAAAAACCTTATATCCCCCAGGGTTTTGTGTCAAACCCAGAGTTTTGTTATCTGTTTTTGAACTATTTTTAAAAACATCTACCTCAAAATTTGTATAGGATCGGTTTGAGGAAAAAGGCCTAGGGGAGCTGGTCACCCTCAGATCTCTTTTCTACTCTTAAAAAGTGAACAAAAACTTTCAATTTTCAATCAAATGACCCCTCTCCGAAGTTTATACGAGCATCCCGTCCATAAGAACCATATATGCCCCCATACCTTAGCCTACAACACCTGCCCCGGGGGTTGCGTCAACACTGGAATTTTTCTTATCTGACCTTTTAACTATTTTTAACAAAATGGCTATCTCAAAATTATTATCAGATGATTTTTAAGAAAAAAGAGCATGGAGGGGCTAATTGCCCTTGGATCTCTTCTGACTCTTAAAAAGTGAACTAGAGCTTTCAGTTTGCAATCAAAGCGAACCCTCTCTGAAGTTTATACGAGCATCCCTTTCATAAGACACATATATACCCGATGGATATAACTTACAACGCCTGCTCCCGGGCCCTGGGGGGTTGTGTCGACACCGAAGTTTTAGTTATCTGAACTTAGAACTATTTTAAAAAAAATGGCTATCTCAAAATTTCCATGAGGTGGGTTTGGGAAAAGGCGATTAGGGGACTATTTACCCCCTGATCTTTTTTTGACTCTCAGAAAGTGAACTAGAACGATTTATTTCTATTCATATGAGCCCTCTCTGAAGTTTATCCAAGCATCCCTTCCATAAGAACCATATATGGTCCCAGTACACAGCTAACAACGCCCCAGGCCCTAAGGCTTGTATCGAACCGGAGTTTTTCTTATCTGACCTTTGAGCTATATTTTACAAAATAGCTATCTCAAAATTTTTATCGAATGGGTTTGGGGAAAAAATTATCTCTTTTGACTCTTAAAAAGAGAACTTGAATTTTCAATTTCCAATCAAATGAGCCCTCTCTAAAGTTTATACGAGCATCCTTTCCATAAAACCCATAATTTCTTTTATCTGATCTTTGAACAATTTTTATCCAAATGGCTATCTAAAAACTTTAATTGGATGCATTTGGTAAAAAAAGGGCCATGGGGAGGACTAGTTGTCCTCCAATCGCTTTTGACTCTTAAGAACTAAACTGGAACTTTTAATCTTCATCAAATGATCCCCCTCTGAAGTTTATACGAGCATCCCTTTCATGAGAACCATACATGCCCCGAGAGCATAACTTACAACACCTGCCCCCAGGCCCTGAGGGGTTGTGTCGCCCCAGGAGTTTTCGTTACAGGATCTTGAAACTAGTTTAGTTGCCCTCCGATCACTTTTGACTCTTAAAAACAGCACTAGAATTTCCAATTTTCAATCGAAGGAGCCACTTCCGAAGTTTATGCGACGAGCCCTTCTATATGGAGTGCCTCTGGGAAAAAAATGATAATAATAGAACATTGGAGCCGTATGGCCTTTACTATAGGCAACACTATAGTCTTGATTATTGATAATAAAATCACCGGTTCTTCAAAATTTTCATTTCCTTTTAACTGCAAATGGAGAGACAATTTGTTTAAAAAATTATCTACTCCAAAGCAAGAGAAAAGTGAGAGAAAAGAGATCAAAGATGGTTCTGTTTGGATAATTAATAGAAAACATCAGATAAAAAGGGTCAAGGGTAGAGACAGGGACGTGATTTGCTATAGGGCAGGGGCCAGACATCTGTCAGTCTCCCCCTAGACCCCAATTTGCCCTCTCCCCTGAAACTTTTTCCAAAAATACTGTATAAGCTAATAAAATAAGATAACCCTACATAATCCAAGTATCCACAGAAACAGGTCAGTTTTCTTTAGGATATCTTTATGGTTTTATATGCCTCATTTCTCAGTTTTTACTGTCATTTTTACTTGATGTATGATAATTGGGTCCAATTTTAACCCCCCCTCCCCTTAGTATTTTGATGAAATTACTCCACTGGGTAGGGGGATTGGGATGCATTTAAATTGGAAACAAACTAGAAAATCTAGACGGAAAAAAGTTATCTGGGTAGCAGTCTAGTTTCTGTCCTGTTCTCAACTAAACAACTAGGCTATTATAGGCACTACACTAGGATGAGCTTCTTCCTGGATATATCATAGAAAATATCAGATAAAAAGGACGAAGCGTGCAGAGTACACATTAGCAAAAGCAAACGAGACTATAACACAGTCAGCTATTTTCCTGTCTCGCTGCAATTTCTCGTAATTATTCCCCAGACCCCAGGCTGTCTCAAGGAAAAATTCAATTTTTCCTGTTCTTGATGAAATATATGTTGGAGCATGGTTAAAATGGAATAAGCATATCACCGTTATATCTCATCCATCAATCTTAAAAAGAATGAGCATTAGTAAAGAGATAGTCAAGGCTCAAGTGCCGGATTTTTTTTTTCCCCCTTTCGAATTATTTCTCGTTTATTCTCGTTTCACTTTCTCGTTTACTTGTCTTGTTTTCTCTTCGTTTAAAGTTCCCGCATTTATAGCAACGAGACATAAAAAATTAAGAGTAGTTCTCTTTAATGTTATACAGTTGAAACTAGAAAAAAAAAAGAAAATATAAGGAACACCATCTAAAACAAAGATAAATAGAAATGCAGCGCATCCAGAAGATTGGTTCTCAATATTTTATTCAACTAGGAAAAAACAAATGACATAAAAAACAATCAGAACTGAATGTTAGTCTTGGCACAAATACTAACTACACCACATTAGACTTCAGGAGTAAATGTTCATGAGTGCCAACATGAATTTTCCCATGGGGGAGGGAGGAAGAAGTGCTATCAGGAGCTTCGTTTTTTTTTACAAGGATTCAAAAGTGAATATTTCCCACTTTCTTTTTTCTATACACTTTTTAAATACCTTCTCGTTTCTCAGGGGAGCTGTGCCCGTTCAAACAAACAGATTATTTTTCCCGAGTCTTCTTTGTAACCATCTCCCTGAACTGAGATAGAATTTTGTTCTCTCGCTTTTGTCTTTCTTCCTTGCTGAACATGGCTAGAGCTCGCTTTTCATCAGCAGAGTAAATTTGATTTTCTTTTCGAAGACGAACGGCCTCCATACGTCGATGTCTACTACCGCTCATAACGTAGCCAATTTTTTCATAGGAGTCAATTTCTTCAGAGGTAAGTCCTATTTCACCTCTTCTTGGAATTCGCTTTCCTTCTGCTACAAATGCAGCCATAGCAGCGCCTTCACCTGGAAGTAAAGCCTTCCCCATTTCTTTAGCATCAAGTCGTACAGTAGGACGCAGGGTTGGGCCAATACCCTCATCTTCGTCAAGTACTTTTGCAGTTTGTCCACCAATTTTAACAGACAGTGGAGCTTCGACCCATTCATCCGCGTCACAGCTATCAATGTTTTTTTTCTTTTTGTGTTTCTTCTTTTTCTTACTCTTTTTGTGTTTTCTAGTTTCACTTGAAGAAGTACTTGAACTTGAAGCCCTTGATTCTCTTTTCTTTTTCTTTTTTCTACCTTTCTTAGATTTTTTCAACGATGAATCTTTCTCCTTCTCTGATTGGTTGCTTTCATATATTCCACTAGCATCTAAGATATCCACATCTAAAAACCAACCATCTGTGGAAGTAGGCGAGTCACCCCAAATATCTGGACAGCCGCTCCTGCCATACTCTTCTCTTTTCACCCTCCTCGAGTCTAGAAAGCTGTCCGACAAACTACGTGTGTCTGAGTAGCGCTTACTTGAGTCTTTAGATCTATAGCTATACTCATCATTATCACTAGACCTGACCATATTGTAATATAATTATACTGAAACTTTTATAAATAAACAGAATATTGTTAATTGTTGATGATTAGAAAAAAAACTATTTTTTTATCTTAAAATCCCTGTGGGTTAGACTTTCAATTTGTTCTTCGTCAGAAAACACTGTACGCTCAATTTTAGATTGTGGACTTCCTTTGTGCTGTAACCATTCTTTCCTGAAAAGAAAAAGGATGTAAATATGTTGGAAGACCCATTGGCTACACATGACATAATACATTCACGTGCTATCAAATTTTGTATGGTCTTTCCTTCCTATTGGTTCTTTTCACCTGTTTTGATATAGTACAGTTTACTTCAAATGGTTATTTTTTCCTTTTATAGTATATATTATATCTTTTCTCTTCCTTTTTTCAGCACTAAGGACGGCTAAGCAGAGGTATTTGCCGAAATATTTGCTTTGCCTTTTCGCTTTATTCACTGAAAAGCAGCCTCATTCAATTTTATCGTTTCCTTAATTTTTTTTTTTTTTGGTCTTCGTTTCTGTCGTACGTAAAGAAAGAAAAAAAAACTATTGCCTGTAATTAGGACAGCTTGGCTGTTTTGAAGCAAACTCTCATCAATTGTACAAAAAGAAAGAGATATGAGCGCACATTTTAGATCGCTATATTGTGCAAAGTTGGCTATACGGCACTCAACTTTTTAAGGTCCAAAGCAGTGATGTATATTTCCGTCTCAAGACCCTTCAGCAAGGCAATACAATGTGGGGATGGGGACCAGCCATCCTGTGTGCAAAGTAGAGCGTAAAATGATTAGACCGTGTTAATGTTTAGATTGGGGTTAACTCAAATTTCTAAGGGGTAATCTAAAATAGACTACAACAAATGCTGATGCAGTCATGAGTTAGCTGGAACAATATGGGTAAGTACGAATAAACATTAATATGAACACTTTAATATACACATTAGAATAACAGACTAGCGTATCAAAACAGAGTGACGTCTTTTATTCTTGCTTATCCTAATCTTTGTGGTTAAAGAGGGTGTTATTGATCCTACTACTTATCCATAAAGTTTCAGGGTGATATCCTCCTAACATTTGATGCCATTTTTAGCTCCTTACTGTGGCACATAGCCACCTGAGGCCAACACAGCTGCGCAAGCTCCTCCTTTATCTCAATCTATCCAAAGCTTCATTATTCACCCCCTCCCCAGAAGTTTCAATTTCCCTTAAATACTCCCTTATGACCTCTTCCTATCCTATTCAAGGACGACCGAGAACTTTTCGCTTGCTTTCAGATGATCTGCCAAAAAAAGAAGGTCTTTGGCAATATGTCATCCTTTGTCCGTAAAACACGGCCTAGCCCATCTCGACCTTTCTTTCATTATAACAAGAGGAAAAGGGATAGAGTAAAATTTTTCGTATGGTCTGTTGTCTGAAATACGGTCAGTCAAAACAGTACCTAAAACTATCCTCAGACAATTCCTCTGTAAGAAATCCTCTTCTGTCTTTCCAAAAACCCATGCTTCAGAGCCATACTTGACTACTATCATCATTGTAGCTTCTAAAATTCTTATTTTGGTACACAGACTTGTCTTCCTATGCTTCCAAACTTCTTTCAACTGAGAAAAAAACCTGAACCATGGTTATTCTACATTTTATATCTTCACTATATCCTCCATCTTCACTAATAACACTAATCAGATATGTGAAGCTATCCACTTGGTCGATCTTCTTGTTAGTGGACACAACCTCTTCACTTTCATTTATCCCTAGTTTAAGTGACTTCGTCTTCGTCAAAATGATCCATATAAACGAGAGAAAGATATGACCCTGCTTAACTCCCGATTCAAAGCCAAACCATTTACTAATCTCACTTCTAAAGTTAATCGTAGCAATGTGATTTTTATGTATAATACTAATCACTTCAATGGACTTACCTGGTGGACCCTACAAGGATGAGACTTTCACATTAACTCTCTATTGGCCAAAGCAAATGTATATTCATAGTTTATAAAAGTAGTTAATCTTATTTAGTGGATAATCTTGGCAAGCCGAAACACGCTTTAGTTGTCAAATACGGAAGACTTTGAAATACATTTTATCAATTTTAGAGTTTTGTTTACACCTGGAGTTCTCCATGTCTTGGACAAAAATGGATCAAATCAAGACTATACAATAAAAAGGATATGTGTTCACACCCCTCTCCCCCTCACTTACCAATACATAGTTACATAAATTGCGAGTTTTAATTCGAGCCTAGGTTGAAAAGTCAGGAAAACCAGATTCAAAGAGATTGTAAAAGAAAATTATAAGATTTTCATTGCATCCTAAACACTAGAAATTACCTTCATGGCTTAAATAAAAATAAAAATAATGTAGATAGAAGCACAGCTCTTCAGAGCCCACGAAATTAATTATTAAGAAAATATAGTTATTTCTTTATTCGTTTTCATAATTAATTCTATGATTTCCTACTTGACGGTTGATGGAACTACTTTCCAAACAGTTCGTGGTAACGAACTGTAGTAAGGAGCGACCCGGCTCAATAGTAACCGTAACTCAAAAAAAAAACGGAATTTTGATGCCAATAGTTACATCAACTGAATCGCATTTTGATGCTGATTTTAAATATATAAGTTTCATCAAGTTTAGTCTTACCCATCAAAAGTTACGAGCCTCAGAAAATGTGCCTTATTTTAGAAAATAGGGGGAAACACCCCCTAAAAGTCATACGATCTTAACGAAAATCACACCATCAGATTCAGCGTATCAGAAAACCGTAAAGTAGAAGTTTCAAGCCCCTATCTACACAAATGTGGAATTTCGCATGTTTTGCCAGAAGATGAATCACGGATGTGTGTTGATTTGTTTTTTGTTTCTTTCCCCAGGGGTGATCGTATGGACTCAGTGGTCCTAGAATGTCGCGAAAGGGCTCATTCTAACGGAAATTAAAAGTTATAGCGCCCTTTTTAAGTGACCAAAAAAATTGGAGGGCACCTAGGCCCCCTCCCACGCTCATTTTTCCTCAAAGTCACCGGTCAAAATTCTGAGATGGCCATTTTATTCACCATAATCGAAAACCCTAATAACTATGTCTTCTGGGACGACTTACTTCCCCGCAGTCCCCGTGGGAGGGGCTGCAAGTTACAAACTTTGACCTGTGTTTACATATAATAATGGTTACAGGGAAGTGTACAGACGATTTCAGGGGGATTTTTTGGTTGGGGGAGAGTTGAGGGGAGGGGTTAACGTGGGAGGATCTTTTCATGGAGGAGCTTCACATGGGAGAAGACACTCCCAATGGAGGGGGCGCAGGATTTTCTAGTATTGTTTGAAAAAAAAAACAATGAAAAAATAAATATGAAGTTTTTTCTACTGAAAGTGAGGAGCAGCATTAAAACTGAAAACTAACAGACATTATAACGCATATAAGAGGTTTACCTCCTCGTAATACCTCGCTCTTTACGCTAAAGTATTTTTAGTAATTACAACTACTTATTCTACGGCCTTTGTGATTCAGGGGTCATTCTTAAGGAATTGGGGCAAAATTTAAGCTTTAATGGAAAGAGCGAGGCATTTGACGAGGGGCGATCCCCCTCATATACGCAAAAAAAAAACATACGAATACAGAAGTTTGCTATGTATGTTAATTCGTAAGTTACGTATATTTTTTACTTATGAAAATGTTCGTAAAAAATTTAAAGTTAATGCCTTTTTAAGTAATAAAAAAATTGGAGGGCAACAAGGCCTCCTCCCTCGCTCCTTTTTTCTTAAAATCTTCCGACTAAAACTATGAAAAAGCCATTTAGCCCCCAAAAAAATTAATATACAAATTTCGTTTTAATTATTTATGTGCGGAGAGCCAAGATCAAAACATGCATTAATTCAAAAACGTTTAGAAATTAAACCAAAAAAAAACAAGTTTTTTTAAATGACAGTATGGAGCGACATTAAAACTTAAAACGAACAGAAATTACTCCTTATATGAAAGGGGCATTCCTCCTCAACGCTCGCTCTTTACGCTAAAGTATTTTACTGTCTTAAAAGGTAGAGTTAAGAGAAAGAGTCAAACTTTAGCGTAAAGAGCGGGGCGTTGAGTAGGAAAAGCCCCTTTCATATACGGAGTAATTTCTGTTCGTTTTAAGTTTTAATGTCGCTCCTTAGTTTCATTTAAAAAAATTGGTTTTTTTTTGTTTAATTCCTATCAGAGACGAATTCCCGTTTCCTAATCATTGTGCAAAACACAAATCAATTATTAACCAATAGTATCAATAATAATCAAAATCAATTAATCAATAACATAGAATTAGTTACTAAATGAAGAAAGCGTGTTTGTATATGCTTTATTTCTAAATAAAGAAAAAAAGTTATTTCAACTAAAAGTAAGGAGCAACATTAAAACTTAAAACGTGCAAAAATTATTGGCTGAAACTTTATTTAAGCATCAGGTTATTTCAGCCAGTTATTGCAACAAAGAGCAAGGAGCAGAACTAAAATATAAAACGAACAGAAATTATTCCTGATACAAGGGGGATATTTCCTCCCAAATCTCTTGCTCTTTACACTAAAGTTTTAGATCCCATTAAATATTTCGTATTCAAATTCAGCAGCCCTTGTGTTTCAGGAGTCGTTCTTAAAAGGATTATGTTAAAAAGTCAAACTATATCGTAAAAAGCAAGGAATTAAGGAAGGCACAACCAGGCACGTACGCAGGAATTTTTTTCGGGGGGGGGCAAAACCTTCGAAACAGCAGATGTAAAGTAGCACTTTTTATGGCACTTGGTATCTACCAAGTGACACATAGCGATCGCAAATTCTGTTGGTCTGTCGGTCTGTCTATCTGTCCCGGGTTTGCTACTTTAGGCACTTCCAGGTAAGCTAGGGCAGTGAAATTTGGCAGGAGTATCAGGAACCAGACCAAATTAAATTAAAAATTTTCGTCCCAAATTCGACCATCTGGGAGGGGACTTGGGGGACGGTTAATTCGAAAAAAAAATGAGATATTCTTAACTTACGAAAGGGTGATCCGATCTTAATGAAATTTGAAGTTTGGAAGGATATCGTGTCCCAGAGCTCTTATTTTAAATTCCAATCGGATCTGGTGACATTGGGGGGAGTTAGGGGGACCTAAAATCTTGGAAAACGCTTAGAGTGGAGGGATCGAGATCAAACTTGGTGGGAAAAATAGCCACAAGTCCTAGATACGTGATTGATATAACTGGAACGGATCCGCTCTCTTTGGGGAAGCTGGGGGGAGGGGGAACTTACGAAGGAGTGATCAGATCTTAATGAAATTTGATGTTTGGAAGGATATCTTATCTCAGAGCTCTTATTTTAAATCCTGATCTGACCTGGCAACATTGGGGGGAGTTGGGGGGCCCTAAAATCTTGGAAAACGCTTAGAGTGGAGGGATCGGGATTAAATTTGGTGGGAAAAATAAGCACAAGTTCTAGATACGTGATTGACATAACCGGAACGGATCCGCTCTCTTTGGGGGAGTTGGGGGGAGGATTATTTCTGAAAAATTAAAAAAATGAGTTATTTTAACTTACGAAGGAGTGATCGGATCTTAATGAAATTTCATATTTAGAAGGACCTCGTAACTCATATCTCTTATTCTAAATCTCGACCGGATCCATTGTCATTGGGGGGGGGGGGGAATCTTTGAAAACATTTAAAGCGGAGAGATCAGGAAGAAACTTGGTGAGAAGAATAAGCACAAGTCCAAAATACATGAATGACATAACTGGACCGGATCCGCTCTCTTTGGTGGAGTTGGGGAGGGGTAGAAAAAATGATGTATTTGTAACTTACGAACAGGTAGTCAGATCTTAATGAAATTTGATATTTAGATGTTGTGCTTAATAACTTGTATTTTAAATCCAGACCAGATCCGGTGAAATTGGGAGGAGTTGGAGGGAGAAACAAGAATTCTTGGAAAACGGGAAAATCGAGGTATCTTACGAATGGGTGATCGGATCTTAATGGAACTTGATATATAGAAGAATCTCATGACTCAGATGCTCCATTTTCAATTCGAATCAGATCCGGGGACGTGGAGGGTCGGAGGGGGGAACCATAAATCTTGGAAAACGCTTAGAGTGGAGAGATCGGGGTGAAACTTGATTGGAAGAATAAGCACAAGTTATAGATACGAGACTGACATAATTTGAATGGATTCGTTCTCTTTGGGGGAGCTGGGGGTTATTAATTTGGAAAATTAGAAGGATTGAGGTATTTTCAACTTAAGAACGGGTGACCGAATTTTAATGAAATTTGATATTTAGAAGGAACTCATGTCTCAGAGCTCTTATTTCAAATCCAGAACAAATCTGTTGACATTAGGGGGAGTTGGAGGGGAAACCGGAAATCTTGGAAAACGCTTATAAATGTTGTAGATATGTGACTGACAAAATCGGACTGGATCTTCTCTTTGGGGGAGTTAGGGGGTGGGGTTCAGTGCTTTGGCGAGTTTGGTGCTTCTGGACGTGCCGGGACGATGAAAATTGGTAGGCGTGTGAGGCAGCTGCCTAAAATGACTTGATAAAGTCGTTTTCCATCTGAGGAGCTGAAGAGAGGAAAAAATAGCAAAATTGAGGCATTTTTAACTTACGAGTGGGTGATCAGATCTTATTGAATTTTGATATTTAGAAGGACCTCGTGACTCAGAGCTCTTATTTTAAATCCCAACCGGCATTAAGCTTCTGATTTTTCTTTTAAAGCAATCTATTGATTTTTAGAATTTTGCTAGAGGTCATACCATATGAGCTCTTGGCTCTTCCGACCTCGTCACAAGTGTCATATGAGCTCTTAATTCTTGTTTTATTTAGTAATGCAAAAAGCACGTATATCAGAAAATACAGACTAACTTTAATCTTTAGTATTGTAGCGGGTAGGGGGGAAGAAGACTGAACCCTCAAAAGTACGTTTTAGGCATAATCATAGCGATTTAGAACCAGTGATTAATCAATTATATCCCACTGAAAGGGAAATTTTACGGTTAACAGTGCAATATGGGTGCTGTGGGGGTAGTTCTTCTATTGCAAAAATGTAGATTTTTACGAAAAATTATAATTTCCAAAATTTATCCATTAAAAGCTGTACTTTATCCTGAAAAGGGGGGATAAACGCCCTAATATCAAGGATAATTCTATTTTGCTGTGGAAAGCAAACTCTCTTTACAAAAAAAAAATTAACACTACAATTGCTACTTACTTCAATAGGGTAAAAAGTTGCATGCTGTAAAATCCCCTAAAAAGGCTTCACACATGTATCTAGATTCTTAATGAATGTCCTAGTTTTGCCAGAAATCCCAAGAAACCATGGGGAAATTAAACATTTCACAAAATTTCGGGAGGGGCCCGGGCCCAAAGGCCCTCCTGCGTACGTGCAAGGGCACAGCCCTTCCCACACATATTTGCAATAATTTCTGTCCCTTGAAATATTTATGTGAGAATAATTGTGTTAAATTTTTTTGTGGCCGTATTTCAAATCATACCAGAAAATCCCCCTCGGGTAAAATTCCCTCCAGAAACTTTACTTCTCATGAAGGTTTCTCCCCCCCCCCCCCAACTGATGAATTTCCATATATTTCCCACAACAATTACTATATGTAAATATTGGGCAAGTTGCACAACTAAGAGCCTTTTACCCAGGAGCTTTGGGGGTTATGTCACCCCGAGAGACATAATTATTGGACCTTTCAACTTTGATGAGCAAAACGGTTATCTCAAAATTTCAATCCTATACATTTGGGAATAAAAATACGTGGAAGCAGGGCTAGTTGCCGACCGATCTTTTTGGTCACTTAAAAAACGAACTGAATGTTTTGCTCCCTCTGAATAAACGAACAGTCATCCATGATCTTTCTTGTGCCAAAACAATTGAAAATTCCTCATTTTTAGAGATAGGAGCATGAAATTTCTACAGTAAGGTTCCCTAATATGCTGCATCTGATGATGTGAGTTTCATATAAATTCCTCGGCTATTCGCCCCTTTTTCAAAAATCTGAAAAATTTTCGCATGTTTGAACTTGAAAATTTTTGTATATTTGGAATCAGCATATAAATCTAATTCTTTCGATGTTTTGATTGCCATCGAAATTCCTTTTTTTTAGTTTTGTACAACCTACTGATTGATTTGTGGGATAATGTTTTATGTTTTTGAAAATAAATCTGCACCCAAAGCACACTAAATTTACAAGAACATATATTCTTTTCTCATTAAGTGCATTTCTTTTTATCTCCAAGAATTCTTCTTTTACTTGAAGAAATTTAAAGTACTTGCGGGCAAAAATTGACTATAAATTAACAGAACCACTTTTGCACGTGAAAAACTGGATACAACTTGTTTTTTTTTCTGTTTTCTTCCATTATTTTTTTCCCAAAATATGTTTTTTTTTTCATTATGTACATTTCTTTTAATCTTCAAAAATGCTTCCTTTACATGAAGAAATTTAGAGTACTTGTGGGCAAAAATTGGCTGTAAAATCACACAACCACGTTTCCAAGTGAAATAACTGAATACAATTTGTTTGTTTTTTTCTGTTAGGGAAACACACAGGACAAACGTTAGAGGAAACATTTTTTCCCCATCATTTTTTTTTCAAAATATGTTTTTTTTCACATTATGTGCATTTCTTTTAATCTTCAAAAATGCTTCTTTTACTTGAAGAAGTTTAAAGTAATTGCGGGCAAAAATTTAACGTAAAATCCCAGAACCTTCTTTCCACGTGAAATAATTGAATACAATTTGTTTTTTTTCTGTTAGGGAAACACACATGACAAACGTTAGAGAAACATTTTTTCCCATTATTTTTTTCCCAAAATATGTTGTTTTTTTTCCTCATTATGTGCATTTCTTTTAATCTCCAAAAAGGCTTCTTTTACTTGAAGAAATTTAGAGTATGTGCATTTCTTTTAATCTTTAAAAATGCTTCTTTCACTTGAAGAAATTTAAAGTACTTGCGGGCAAAAATTGACTGTAAAATCACAGAACCACGTTTCCACGTGAAATAACTAAATACAATTTGTTGTTCTGGTTGGGAAACACAGAGAACAAACGGTAGAGGAAACATTTTAAATTAAGTACACAAGAGAAAAGTGGTACAAATGAAAACTTACATCAACTTAATTTTTTCTTGTGGACCTTCAATAAGTCCTTTTACGGTTCCTGCATTTGTGTTTGCACACCATCCTTTCAAACCAAGTCGTTCTGCTTCTTCTTTAGTATACTAAAAAATAATAGAAATAATTATAAAACGCCAAATGTCATCGTTTCACTACAAATTTTGTGTGTCAAGTTTAGTTTTTAATATCTAATTTCCCCTTCAGAGAGATAAACCTTATATACAAAAAAAATTATGTCAATGAGCCACTTTCCAAAAATATTGACGTTTAACTAGGACAAACCACACCCGTGGAATCTATAGCATAAGGAAGCTTTAGTGCCTAAACAAGGGTGTTTGGGCACTAATAAGGAAGTATTTATTGATGCGTGGAGGTACTCATTGAAACGGATTCAAATTTTATTTCAATATAATTTCTATTTTATTTTTTGATGTTGTAAATATAAAAGAAAATATTTGCAACATATCCTGCTTTCAGTGAAACGCAAATGATGCAACAAGCTATAGACTTTTCCATTCAGGGAAGAGGTAAAACGACAGTAGCGAAACCCTTGTTGTGCATTACTGTGTAGTAACTTTTGTTCGTTTTAAGTTTGGCTTGCATTAAATTTGATTTTTAATCGTTTTAATATTTATTTATTCATCTATATTAGGACATGTTATGTTTTCTACGATCGTTTATTTTAACTTCTGTTCATTTTGGGTTTCATTTATTCTTTAATAGTAATTTCTGACCGTTTTGAGTTTGGATTATTATAGGAATTTTCTTCTAAAGGCCTGAAGTTTAATATGGCTTGTTACTTTTCTTAGAAAAACTTCTTTTTCGTTTTTTTTTTTTTTTATTAATTTCTGTTCGTTTTTGATAACTAAGGTTTGAGTTAAATAATGGATATTTCTCAAGTTTTTCACGTCTCTGGCGTAAGAATTAAAATTTCTACTTCTTATTTAACAGTTCTACTTAGGCTTTTAATTTATTTCAACAATCCCCTTGACATTCCCAGAAACTTTCAAGTAAATGTCCTTAGTCGCTTCTGGGATATTTCAGACACGCCGTTCTGGCAACCGAGATGCAAATAGTATCTTTTGATAGAATATTCTGATTCTAAGTTTCTCCTTGGATGTTGCAATCTGTTGATAACCTGGATGCACATAGTTTCTTTTGATTTAGCATAAAATCTTTACAGTACTCGTCCCTGAAATTTCAAATTAATGCCCTCAGCCATTCCTGAGATATCGCTGATACGCCCTTTTGACAACCAGCATACACATAGTGTTTTAATTTGGTAAAATTCTAGTTAATTGACTTTTTGCTATCTCAGAAAGGGTTTAGGTTAGGAAAAATGAAACTTTCAGGGATGAATCCACAGACTAAAGTTTGTCCCGGGAAGGTCTTTTGAAGCAACTACATCCACTCCTTCTCCCTCTAGAGGGCACTGACCATTGATGACCTTTAAAGATGTGTGTTATAAAAGTGAAACCTTGCAAAATAGATCTTCTGCTTAATTGAAGTACAACAAAATTGTTTTCAGCTTCATAACTTTGCTCAATTCCATTTTATAAGGTTTTAAAGATATGCAAATACATTTCCTAAATTTTGGAAAAAAAATTGATATGGCTCAAAATTCTACTAAAAAAAACAGGAATTGCATTTTCAGAACTAAAGACAGAGAAAAAGCAACTAGTCACTGAAATTTAAGGTTAATTGTTGTTTTGTCCAAATTTCAATAGGTATAGACCTGTCATATAGGAAAATTTTCGGGCCCTCTAGAGGGGGAAGGAGTAGAGGTGGGTACTTTAAAATACCTTACTGGGATACACTTTAGTCTGTAGATCCATCCCTGAAAGTTTCATTATCCTAACCTAAACCCTTTCCAAGATAGCAAGAAGTCAATTAACTAGATTTTTACCCATACTTTAGCCTGTAGACCCATCCCTGAAAGTTTCATTTTTCTAGCCTAAACCCTTTCCGAGATAGCAAGAAGTCAATGAACTAGAATTTTACTTATATGAAAGTAGTCACAAGTAAATGTAAGCTAGTAAACTCACAGCCTTTGCCTAATCCAAAGGTCAAATAACCCTTTAAAAGCTTTTTATAAAAACTGTAAATATAACTCTCTAATAAACTGTAATTAACATTAAAATAGACTCATTACCACTTAAGAGATAAGATTAGACAAAGAAAAATAACAGATCAAAAAGCCAAAACACAGCAAAGAGAGAGCTAATCCTGAAACAAAGGCTGTCTATCATAAAATAGTTTTATCATATTCCAATGGCAAAATTAGCACAAAATAGTAAGAAAGACAAAAATAAAGTAAAGAATGAACAACTTAGAGCAAGAGATGCTCATAGAAAATCCACAATAGGGCCTACAATAACGCCCAAAAAAATATGAAATAAGATTATCTCACCATCAAAGGCAAATAATAGGTTTTGGTAATTTTTTTTTATAATAAATTTACTTCTAAGATTTTTTTTATTTATTGTTTAATGTAGCAACAATTAAAAAAATTATCAACTATAAAAAGCTATAAAGTAGCTTTCCATTGTTTATTGCCATTATTTGCGACTATCAATAAGTCAGGTTCTAGCATCTAAATAGAATAAAGAAAGCAAAGTTATCTTATTAGACTGTCTAAAAATATTCCAGGTAGTTTGTTATTTAACGACTAAAGAGGCAGGTTATCTAAAAACTGACCACACTTCCATCATTCTTACCAATCTATCAATAAGCTAGCATTACTAATGATTTCAGTCATAATTTTTCAAGGTTTTCAAAAATACTATTCAAAAAAGTAAAACAAGTCAAAATTGGAAGTTTTATTAAAGCCCACTGTGTAATAATTTGAATTTAGTGCTGAAACCCCTAGCCAAAAACATTTTATACCAGCAGCTCAATTTGCTTTCAAAGTCTAACAATCTCATGTGTTCTTACAAAAATGGTCTGGCAGCTTTCCATTGGTCACAAATACTAAAAATAAATAGTGGACAGCTACACTGGCCTTGCTTTACAGCCTACAAATACCGCCAAAAAATTTAACAAGCCAGTTTTACAAACCAACTTCATTTTCTTTTGGCTCTTGGTGACTTGTTGGCTCTTGGCAATAGTTGGCTCTTGTATTTTTGTTGCTAAGACATGACTTGCTTAACTAAAGGCCTTCAATCACAAAGAGAGTTCTTCCTCTTTATAGGTCATAGGTCAATACTAAAAATAAATAGTGGACAGCTACACTGGCCTTGCTTTACAGCCTACAAATACCGCCAAAAAATTTAACAAGCCAGTTTTACAAACCAACTTCATTTTCTTTTGGCTCTTGGTGACTTGTTGGCTCTTGGCAATAGTTGGCTCTTGTATTTTTGTTGCTAAGACATGACTTGCTTAACTAAAGGCCTTCAATCACAAAGAGAGTTCTTCCTCTTTATAGGTCAGAGATAAACTAATATGCAATTTAAGCCTTGTTTCCATCATTCTAATTAGAGCTATTTGTAACTATTTTAGCTTTTGTGCTTCTGAAACTAAAAAAAAAATTCTAACATTTGTTAGTGAAATCCTCTAATAGCTTCTAATGTTGTAAAAAAAAACTGTCAACTGTGGATGACTTTTGTATCTTATAGTTTTGTCTTGAATTTCTGTAATTGTTTTGGAGTTTGAATATTGTTTTTAATGTTTTTCTTCTTCTCATCCAGAGAGGTATGTAAGCCACAATGAAGGTAGTTTCACGTCTTTCAACTGCTGTGAAGAACAGTTATTGTTATTGTTATTGTTAATAACAGTTATTGTTATTAATAATAACAGTTATTGTTGTCAATACAATCTATTCAAGGTCTCGATCAGCCTATTCATTATACTAGCAATTTCTATGAAGTTGGTTGATTCAGCTTGAGGGCAGAATTGGTGATAAAAACAGCCAAAAAATTTCCTTGTTTTTTTTTTTGCACCCAATCAGACAGTCATTCAAATAAAATATTCAGAATAATTCTTTCAGGTTGAAGATAGTTTATGGAGAATGTAAACCCCGCCTTAAAAAACACATAATTAAGGAGAACATATCCAGCTTCAGACCATAAATAAATAAAATCCCTAGAATAAAATTCCAACAGTTTTGCTATATATCAATGGGCTATCTGATGCATTATTACTAGTAAGTTTGCTGCTTCATTTTAATTTCCATTTCCAACAATAAAGAAAAATTACTTTAATAATGCATATCATTTCAGTTCTATTGGTCGTTCGGTTTGAAATCAAGCACTATTCCCCTGCCTTGCTTCTGATTTTGGTGATTTTTGATGTGGAGATTTGATTTTATTATTAATTCATATATATTTCTTTCATTGTGTTATTCCCCCCCCCCCTATTCATTCCTGGTCATGGATTCTTATAGGGGAGACTATGTTGAAGTACTTTTGATTTAATTCAATTATTTAATAATAAAGAGATTCAAAAACAATGTGTTGCCAAGTGTAACTTTAAATCTTAAAAAAAAATTTCTTATATCGTACAGAAATATTTTACTCAAATACCCTGACATGTGTTTTCAACTGAGGGTGAAATTTTTCAGTTTCTTTTCAAGCTTATATACTTCTTTAAATTATTAGTAGCATTTCCTTTAGTTGACAATTCTGATTCCACGAGCTAAGGCAACATTAACGACAAGAACATTTTCTTCCGTTGACAATTCTGCTTCCAAGAGCTAAACCACTATTTACAATAAAATTTTCCCCATTCACCAAATTGCTCTTCTAATTTACTAGCCAATGGATATGCTTCTTCAAACTGTTAGCAACATTTTCTTTAGTTGACAATTCTGTTTTCACAAGTTAAAGCCCCATTCATAGTGATATTTTAAAAACACCATACTAATTTACGACAAAATTTAGTAATTTAGAGGAGCAAACTAGAGGAAGCATCTAAGTTCAACTTATTTGACTTTTTCGGGAATTTAGGACAGACTGGTCGACCATGAGCAAAATTACCAATCTTCCATTGACAGAATCCTTCTTTCTCAACTAGCCAATAGCATGAATTTTACCATCAGTCGACCCAGCATTTTCTAAATCTTATTTTGAACAAGTTTTACCAGGAAATTATCATTAACAGGAAATTATCATTAACAGGAGATTATCAGTAACAACTGAGACAGCAAAGTCAGTATGGGGAAAACCAACCCAAACTGCAGTTGTCATAGGAAGTGATATTCCTCAAGTATTTGTAAACTTTTTTAGAAGAACATTACCATACTGAAAAAGCATGTTTTGGTCATAAACTTACAAAAAATTAAACGTCATTAGACACAAACTTACAGAAATACACATTTAAGAATGTTTGGTGCCAAAAATGCTGTTTTGCAAGTTTTAAAAATCGGCTGACAGTCTCAAAGACAAAGGGCCCATTAGCAAGTTTTCCTATCATTGCAGGGAGCTTCCAAAGCAAGATAAAAATTGACAAGGGATCTTAGATGTGTCAATAGTTCGAATGGGTAACAAGGGGCGTTTAAAACAAAGGAAACCAATATTTCTTGCTAATTATTAAGCAAAACGCTGTCTAATCAATGTCCATACAGCACAATTACTGTGCATCCTGTGTGTGCAAATATTTCAATCAGTTAGCAAAACAGGAAACTTCCACAGCTGTCAAAGTATTCAATGAAACTTCTTTTGGGTTGATTTTCAATATTTTCCAAGCAAGTATACAAGAATGTTTTCAGGCACTACCCTTTCCTAAACTTAAACATAAATTCTGCTCCATTCAATCAAAAAAACAAAATCTACGCTTTCTTGTAAGTTTAATTAACACTGAATGCCTCTATCTCTGGCAAAAAAACATGAGAAATTAAATATTTCTCATTTTGTTTCGGGAAATTAGGTATTGTATTTTAGTTTCCTAAATGACAATTCTGTCAAGAATGTCAATCATGTTCTTCAAATCAATTCTGATTGGCCACAATCATTCAGTTTGGCCACACAAACTATAAAAAAAAAACTTGTAATGAATGAGATGTAATGAATGTGTCAAACAGCCTAAATTCAACAATTTCAGTTTTGAGCTAAGGATCATCTTGATCTTCAATATTTACAAAATTTTAAGATTAAGGCATTACATAGAAATATTTACACAAACATTGTTTGATCATTCAAATATTCAGTTAAAAAGGTATCCATCAAGGAATAGGAACAAGTCTAAATATTATGCAATTAAATTAAAAGCACAACTTACCTTACGGAAAAACACTCCTGAAAAAAAAAAACTTAAAATAACAAGTGAAAAAAATCGCATTTCAACCCTATAACAAAAAATTACGTTTAAACAAGGGTAGAAAAATTACAGATAAAAAGCATCAGAGAATACTATAGAAAGAGAGAGAAAGATTGCCTAAAAATTGAAAAGTTTGATATAGAATACCCACTAATCCCAAGGACCTTGCCAAGGTCTCAAGTTCAGGAAACAGAGTCTGAGTCTACACCAAACTTTGAATGCAATTTCAAAATCAATGGAGACAGATTATTGTAGAATTATATAAGTTTGACAAATAGGGGAGTAGGTGGAAAATGCAAAAAATTTTTAAATATATACATGAGCTTAAACCTCTCACATAGGATATAATTTCATGAAGATATTCCCCCTTTTTGCACGCGTTTCTATGGTTTTCTACAATTATATAAAAAAAAATGTGTATTATAGTAAAATTTGATTGGTAATTGGTAAACATAACTAATTTTATATAAGGCCCCTTCCCCTTGGTTGGACAAGTCTTGTATGAATTTCTGGCTAAAATATGCACGTTTTTGAATTTAAAAGAAATTTAGCTTCTTTTTTTAATGTAGGCCTAATCATAACTATAAGTTGAGTCCAGAGTTATATTTTCAAGAACTTCTAATTTTGTGTCATTAATGCTGTTCTAACTAGTCTTAGTGATAAATTTGATTAACAATGTGTTGAAATTGCTTTTATTATGAATTCAACAGCAATTCACACCCCCGTTCCTCCCTTAAAATAAAATCTCTCCCAGCCCATGCCCTCTTTAACAATACAGTGAAAAGGTATATAAACAGTGAAAAATACAGAAGTAAACAGAAGCCCCATTGATTTTGAAAATATTGCTGATTATCTCCAACAAAAATAAAATGTGTTCTCTCACAAAAGTTATGTTGATATCCGTGGAAAAAATGAAGATATTATACTATTTTATGATTGCACATGTTAAAGAATGTGATTGAAGGCTCTTTTCCCATTTCAAAAGTTTTAGTTTTCGGGGGTAATAGCTATGTCCGTGAAAAAAATGAAGATATTAGACTATTTTATGATTGCAAATGGTAAACTATGTGATTAAAGGCTCTTTTCCTATTTCAAAAGTTTTAGTTTTCGGGGGTAATAGCTACGTCCGTGGAAAAAATGAAGATATTAGACTATTTTAAGATTGCACATGGTAAAGAGTGTGATTAAAGGCTCTTTTTCTATTTCAAAAGTTTAAGTTTTCGGGGGTAATAGATACGTCTGTGGAAAAAATGAAGATATTAGACTATTTTATGATTGCAAATGGTAAAGAATGTGATTAAAGGCTCCTTTCCTATTTCAAAAGTTTTAGCTTTTGGGGGTAATAGTTGTGTTGAAATTGCTTTTATTATGAATTCAACAGCAATTCACACCCCCGTTCCTCCCTTAAAATAGAATCTCTCCCAGCCCATGCCCTCTTTAACAATACATTGAAAAGGTATATAAACAGTGAAAAATACAGAAGTAAACAGAAGCCCCATTGATTTTGAAAATATTGCTGATTATCTCCAACAATAATAAAATGTGTTCTCTCACAAAAGTTATGTTGATATACTAATACTAATAAAAAAAATTCATTTTTGGAATTGTTGATCAACAATTCTGTTCCCATAAAAGACCTTATTTCAGATCTGGAACTAATATAAAAACAGAAAGTACCTATTTTAGTAAGTCTAATTTGGGGTATGAGCCCTTTGACACTAAATGTATTATTAACCTAATTTTGACAGAAATTCAATTCAATCATATATATTTTAACAAAAACACATAATTACATGTACATAATCTGCCCTAGTCAAGCACAAAAGTGCTTGACTAGGGAAGAAACTTAACTAAAGAATAATTAAACAATCAACAAACGGAAACAACGAATCGACTGGATTTATAAAAAAAGAGAAAAAAAGGGGGGTGACGAAGAGAAAGAAAAGAAAAAAAGAGAAGAAAAGAAAAAGACCGAAAAGAGGAGGACCGCATGATATTCAAATATAAAAAGTATTTCGGTAATGTCTCTTCACTGCTCGCTTGAAGGTAATAAGGTTATTTGAGTTCCGGGTTTCCAAGGGGATTAAATTCCAAATAGCTGGTGCAAAAAAATGGCTGGTGTCTCGTGGACAATGTCACATGAATTTAGCGTTTCATAAGCATGTAAATCTTGATTTAAAGTGAATAAATTTTCCAATGATGATAGAAGGAGGTTGTTAAAATATTTAAAACAAAAAGTTGCAATCTGAAAATCCCTAGTCTTTGACACATAAAATATTTTAGTAAGTTTAAAACGGAGGTTAATGTTATCTGAATGCTGAAGAGGTGATATAATTTCAATGGCCATATTTTGGATGATCTGGATTCTCTTATAATATGAGATGAAGTTGCTTGCCCATATAGAGCATCCCTAAGACAATTGGGGATGAAAAATAGAATAATAAATCATTTTCAG
The DNA here is from genome assembly GCF_032884065.1 of Artemia franciscana. Lineage (NCBI taxonomy): Eukaryota > Metazoa > Arthropoda > Branchiopoda > Anostraca > Artemiidae > Artemia > Artemia franciscana. The sequence continues at coordinate 148,836 of NW_027067498.1, forward strand.
GATTTTTTTAGGGAAACGGAATTTGTGACGGCGGATAACCCCAAGGGACCTTAAAAGTTTGTTACCAATCAATTTAGGATGTTCATTCAACAAAATATTTTCATCAATAATAAATCCAAGATATCTACTGGTTTTTACTCTATTTATAATATTATTTTTTACATTTAAATTGAGGTCTGTTTGGGCTGATCCGATTCTAGAAAATAAAATATAATTTGTTTTACCATAATTTAGTGTTAAATACTGTGAATAAGCCCACAATACAAATTCAGTCAGAGCAATTTCCAATAAAGAATGTAGATTTTCACATGCAACAAAAAGAAGTGTGTCATCTGCAAATATTATGGTATTAGCTTCAGATAAATAATATTTTAAATAGTCAGTATGAATGAGAAAAAGCAGTGGTCCCATTATTGAACCTTGTGGCACTTCACATGGTAAAAGATAGTACTCTGATGTTGCAGTTGCATTTTCTACAACTTGAGCTCTATTAATAAGATACGAACGAAACCATTTTAAAGCCACATTATGTACACCAAATTAGTTTTGATTATGCATATTAGGTCAAATATAAACTACAAATTAAATTCCAGATATACGTAATCAGTCAATCATACAACCTAGAAAAGGTCAAAGAAAATTATCCTTTGAATGAATTAAATAAAAAAAACAAGTTTTTTCAACTGAAAGTAAGGAGTGACATCAAAACTTAAAACGTACAGAAATTACTTCGTATATGAAAGAGGCTGCTTCCTCATCAACGCCCCGCTCTTTACGCTAAAGTTTTTTTTACTGTTTTAGAAAGAAGAATTGAGAGAAAGAGTCAAACTTTAGCGTAAAGAGCGGGGCGTTGATGAGGAAGCAGCCTCTTTCATATACGAAGTAATTTCTGTACGTTTTAAGTTTTGATGTCACTCCTTACTTTCAGTTGAAAAAACTTGTTTTTTTTTTTATTTAATTTCTGAACGTTTTTGAATCAATGCTTGTTTTGATTTTGGCTCTCCGCAGAGGAATAATCAAAACGAAATTTGCATATTTTTTTTGGGGGGGGGGGGGCTAAATGGCTTTCTCATAATTTTGATCGAATTATTTTGAGAAAAAAAGAGCGGGGGCGAAGCCTAGTTGCCCTCCGATTTTTTGGTTAATTAAAAAGGCAACTAGAACTTTTAATTTTTTACGAATCTTTTTATTGGTAAAAGATTTACGTAGCTTATAAATTAGCTTACGTAAAGAATTTTTGTATTCTCATGTTTTTATTACATATATGAGGGGATTCGCCCCATCGTCAGTACCTCGCTCTTTACACTAAAGCTTAAATTTTATCCCAATTCATTAAGAATGACCCCTGAATCACAAAAGCCGTAGAATAAATAGTTGAAATTACTAAAAATACTTTAGCGTAAAGAGCTAGGTATCATAAGGAGGTGGGCCCCTTATATGGGTAATAATTTCTGTTTGTTTTAAGTTTTATTGCTGTTCCTTACTTCCAGCTGAAAAAGCTTTTTCACATTTATTTTTTAATTTTTTTTTTAAATAATGCTAGTAAATCCTGCTCTCCCTTCATGGAAGTTTTCTTTTCCCATGACAAATTCTCGATGGAAAGTTCCCCCAGCATATCCCCCTCTTCTCAACCCCTCCCCCCAACCAAAAAATCCTCCTGAAAACGCCTGTATACTTCCCAATAACCATTACTATATGTAAGCACAGGTCAAAGTTTGTAACTTGTTGCCCCTCCCACGGGGACTGTGGGGGAGTAAGTCGTCCCCAAAGACATAGTTATAAGGTTTTTCGACTACGCTGAATAAAATGGCTATCTCAGAATTTTGATCCGTTGACTTTGGGAAAATAATTAGCGTGGGAGGGGGCCTAGGTGCCCTCCAATTTTTTTGGTCACTTAAAAAGGGCACTAGAACTTTTCATTTCCGTTAGAATGAGCCCTCTTGCAACATTCTAGGACAACTCGGTCGATACGATCACCCCTGGGAAAAAAAAACAACAAAAAAACAAATAAACACGCATCCGTGATCTGCCTTCTGGCAAAAAATGCAAAATTCCACATTTTTGTAGATAGGAGCTCGAAACTTCTACAATAGGGTTCTCTGATACGCTGAATCTGATGGTGTGATTTTCGTTAAGATTCTATGACTTTTAGGGGGTGTTTCCCCCTATTTTCTAAAATAACGCAAATTTTCTCAGGCTCGTAACTTTTGATGGGTAAGACTAAACTTGATGAAACTTATATATTTAAAACCAGCATTAAAATGTGATTCTTTTGATATAGCTATTGGTATCAAAATTCCATTTTTTAGAGTTTTGGTTACTATTGAGCCGGGTCGCTCCTTACTACAGTTCGTTACCACGAACTGTTTGACTTCTTTACCACTGGATAAAATATTTGAATATATGCGTTTTAAAATGTGAAAAATAAATACGGGGATTTTTCTAAACCAAAGTTAATCAAGATTTTAAACTACACAAGCTAAAAACCACTGATTTTAGGTGATAGTTTCCAGAGCATCATGCATTTTGTCCAGGGACACAGTTGTTAGGAGAATTGATCTGCATGTTTAAATGTTTGACTTTGGAGCTGTTTATCCAGGTGAACGAAACTTCCCATGAACTTTCAAAAGTGTTTTAAATTTGAAACAAGTCATATTTTATATTATTTAGTTAGGCAATCCATTAATTAATTTAAGCCTTCTTAACATCAATTTTTCACACCTATTCTAGTATCCTGAACTCTCAAAATCTACCTGAACTCTAGTACTTTATATTATATTTTGTATTATATATTAGTTAGAATTTAAGGGCAACCAGTGTTTTTCCAAAGTAGTTTTGCTTCAAGGAAGATTTAAAGACTTTTCATTTATGTGACATACATTCAATCAAAGATAGCAGTGTTTGCAGAGTCCCGTGTACATCCGGATAATTTTACATTCCTAGGACCCAGCAACAACTGGGGGAACAACTTTATCAACACAAAATTTCAATAAATAAGTCCCTGAGATTTGAAAATAAAATTGACAACTTTGATTCTGCTTTGGCCCTTCATATCTTTGAAAATCCTGATAATTTAGTTCTTTTTTAAGAGACAACTTGAATATCTACTGTAAGTGGCATACCACAATCTTTTATAGAGGCAATTGAGATAAAGAAAAATGTATATAGATAGAAATTTGGCTATAAATAGAGACACAGAAAATATTTCCTTAAAATCAATTTATAATAACTTAATTTAAAAAAAAATCCATCAATATTTTCACCTAGTCTAATTTAAGACAACCTGTCTGCATATCTAATGAAAACTGAGGTTGTAGAAAGGCAAAATCTATTGCAAACCAATGAATACTTACCCAATTCAATTGGTGAATTGTCTTTCATTTATTTCTGGCTGTTTTTTTTTTTTTTATTATTCAGTATCTTTTCTCTTCTTGTAGAGTTCATTTTAAAAGGTTAGATTTTTTTATGAGCACTGAGGACAACTTGGTGGAGGTCCTTGTTGAAATATTTGCTTGTGTTTTGTCTTCATGTTTTGCTACTGACCAACAAAAGCCTTGTTTTTCTCACCTATTTGAATTTATTTTTATTTATATATCCTTTCTTTTCTTTGTTTCATACATCATATATAGCCAGTGTGGTCTTAGAATGTATTTGTGTCACAATTATGTAAAATTTAAACTAGATTAATGTAAAGTTACTTATAATATAAACCTTGTTCAGAATTTTTTTTAAGCATTGACTGGTAGATGGTTACATGATAAATTTAGTTTGGGCCAATTAAAAATGAAATTACAACATTAGTTGTAGCTGGTTTGGTATTGAATGAGGAATTCAGCAGGGTTGCGTTCTATCTATGACCTCCAAGGGCTCCATGACCTTTAAAGGAGATGAGTGGTGAAACAAAGATTTTGATGGATCTTCTTCTAAGGAATATGGCCAAGGCTATGGGAGAGCATGGGCCTAATAGGAAGGTGAAACTCTCCTAGACTTAGATTATGCACATGATTTGAGTGTTCTACATGGAAATTTTACCAAAATGATTATATTTTTAAAGATTTTGAGAGTTAAGGGTGCTAGAATAGGTATGAAAAATTGGTGTTAAGAAGACTAAGTCACTCAGACCAGGAATAAATGAAGGTGAATTGATGATGTTGGGTAATCAGAAGATTGACCTAGTGGATTGCCTAACTTACCTGAATAGTAATTATCAGTAGAGATGGTAGATGCAGAGAAAATGTACAAACTAGAATGTGAAGGCCTAAAGTGTTTTTGTTTTTATAGTTGAAAAGAGTTTTGAAATATAGGAAGATAAGTCTATGAACCAAGATTAGAATACTGAAAGCTACAGTGACAACAGTGGTCAAGCATGGTTCTGCGACATGGGTGCTTTGGAAGACAGAGAAGAATTTGTAACATGCTTTCTAGAAGAATTGACAATATAGTTTTGGGTACCCATTTGACTGACAGCAGGCTATTTCAAACAAGAAGCTCTACAAAACTGTGATTCTAACCCATTTTTATGGACTGTAATGAAAGAAAAATTGAGGTGGTTAGGACACATTTTGCAGATGAAGGATGACAGATTGCCAAAATATCATGCTTGTTGGCCATTCACCAACAACCAAACAAAAAGCATGTTATACCTAAATAGAGTAAGAAGAGGTTTCAAGGAAGGATTTAAAGGAAATTGAAACTTTTTGGGAGGGGATAAAGAGAAAATCTTTTAATTGACTGGGATATAGGAGGAGCATGTACAACTGTACTGGCCTTGGGCAGCTTGGGGCTGTCGTGAGGTGTTAATACTACTGGAAGAAGTGAATATAAAAACAAACTGGATAAATTAGAAATAGGTACAACCAGAGGATCATTTGAAAGAAACCCTAAAAAAATCTGAAGACTAGTAAATGGAAAAATTCTAGATTAGGCCCGGGGCATTTTGCATAGCCTATCTTGGAATATAGTAGAGTTAGGTGAATACAGCTGTCAGGAATGGATACACAGCCTTAATGATCTCCGGGGATGGTATTCCTACTCCTTCCTGCTTTCAAAGAACACTAATCTTTGATGACCTTTTACAATCTTTGTTTATAAAAGCAAAAACTTAAGAAAAAGATCTAGGCTACTGCACAGATGAGACATAAGGAAGTGTTTTGAGCCTTATGCCATGGCTTAATCCTGATTTACTAAGAAAAATTATGGGTAAGGGCCTTCTCAGAAGGAGGCATGGTAAAATTCTAGTTTAGCTAATTTTTGCTATCTTGGAAAGGGGTTATTTTACGGGAAAATGCAGCTTTCAGTAATGAATCCAGGGCAAAAACATACCCTGGGGAGGTATTGCTAAGCTTCTATGTTAACCTTCTTCGAATTTTTAACCAGGGGCATAATCTGTCGAGGGGCAGAGGGGGAGGGGGTATTACTTAGTAATACCCCTTAGTATAGTTAATCTACAACTAGGTTAGTATTATATTGTGTTCCCGAGTCTTATGAACTTATAGGTGGTCGCCATTCTAATGGACTAGCTTGTGTTTTTAAAGGGAATTATTTCTTCTTTTTGCTATTACCAGATATTTCTTCTATAATTTTGTATAAGACGATGGTCACGTGCCTATTTCAGCGGGTGTATTTTAAGGAAGATCCAGTTACAGCTAGCTCCTATATGAAAATAAAATAAGATTGGCTTTCAAATGAGATTATGTTCTTCAGATCAGTGCAAGAAATACAACTTTGGTGCAATGCTATTTTTCCAGTGTCAAGAATATGTCAAGGGTCTAATGCTAAATATTTCATTCCAAGGATCACCAGGGCCCGACTAGCTACTACCTACTGGTTATAATAGGCGACCTCGTGAGACAATGCTTATTCAATATGAAAAAAAAAAACATCCGATTTTGCTTTGAAAATCTGAGAGGAAAAAATTTTCAATTGCCTTGTATATAATTCCCTCCCTGTGGAAAAGGGGGGAATCCATTTGACTTTTGTGTTCGGTAGTACTATTCAGTGTACTAAACTTTAAATAAAATTTTCAGTAAAATAAAAAGCAGGACCAAAATCAACAACAGTTGTGGAAACTCTTATTAATTCTCGTTCAAGCTGGTAATTTCAAACCTCTGGTTACCCACATCCCCACTCAATTTGGAACCAAGCAATAATATTATGTAGTTATTAGTACTAATTAGCCCGAAAGATAAAATTCGTTTTGCAAACCGCAGACTTTAAAGTGATGTGAACGATGGGCAATCTTGATATTGTTTTATTTGTGTTCTTACGAACTGCTACAGAACCCTACTGAATATAGGCCTTTTTCCGCCGTCCAAGTTTTATTTATAGTTTTTGCTTGCGTGTGGAAACAGAACACAAAAAACAACTTTGCTACTAGCAATTCATCGAATTGTATCACGTTATACTATTAATTGTATTTTATTATTATAATATAACTTTAGTATAAAATAAATATTATATTATATGCTATGAATTATATATATTATAATATTAATAAAAAATATAATATATTATGTACTATATTATTGCATTGGTCGAGGGGAAATTTTAAGAATAGGACAGCAAACTATAAACTTAGGTTTCAAATAGCGTTTCCAACTTTAAATAAAAATATTCGGGTCTAGTAAGCATAAATAAGCATAATATTGGCGTACAAAACTAAAAACAAAAGTTTCCCGCAATTAAAAATCTATGAGTGAGTTTCTCTAGTAGCGTTTTCAATGGTTAGGGGGGCTAACTAAGATTTGTGAGCAAAATTATATTTTGCTAGAATGGCAAAAGTATTATATATGTTCATTTGTTTTATGTTTATGTACAGATATGCATGTATGTATCATACATGTATATATCATGCATGTGTACGTGTGTATGTATGTGTGTATATGTATGTATATATAGAAGAAATATTAAGAACAGTGCAATGGAAATTCTCGAAGACGTTGCATAGTCTAAATTAAAGTAAAGTTGCAATTTACTGCAACTATTTATTAGTTGCATTAGTTAGTAAAATTATTAGATAATCATGCTAGATTTTTGTGGAGGACAACAGATAGGGGAAAGCCCTATAGATAGGTAGAGTAGCTCCATAAGAGGCTTAGGCCAAGTAGGACCTTGTCCCAGTGGGGCCCATAATAGAAACTGGGAAACCCTCCCCTGGGGGTCATAATTTCAGGTGGAGGAGGAAGAAGGCCCCTCAAATGTACACTCAGCAGGGCCAACTGCCGTGTTCACGCGTCAGATGAGTTACAAACCTTCTCCCAGTAATGGGTTAAATTGCATGGTGAAGCAGAACACCATCGTGGGAGGATCCTCTATAGGAGGACAACTGCGGCAGGGCGTAAGATCCAGATTTATGGACAACGGCCTCTGTAAAGGGCTGCCTCGACCCTTTCGGGGTACCTCCAAGACTGGGAAACTTGCGGTCAATTTTTCCCACTTGAGGAGTGGCGCCCCTCGAGGAAATTATAGCCTAGTAAACAACACAGCACTCGTACGGGATTCTGATTATTGGATAATTTTCTGGGCGTGGTTTGTTTTGATGGGCGTTTTCGGGCTGAAAAACCTCTTCCTAGCTAATTTATCTACTATGGGCTGCCTCCCCGTAGTAGCATAATATTTGTAGGCATGAATATATAATGAGTCGGAGGTAATAGGCTTGGGACTGTCTGTGCAGGATTTCGACTCTTGTTGATAGAAGAGCATCGCCAAGTGCTGAAAACCATGTTGTGACCAAGATGGGCCCAGGATTGCACAAAGCCTCCAACTTACTGGAGGTCCCAGGGACTTCTTGCTGTCCGGTTCTAAGCCGGCTTAAGCGCTTCGGTGTAGACTTGAGAAGATATGTTGGTCCCCATCCTGCACTGGTATCCGGGATCACTGCTTTTCTTGAGGCCAAAATAATTTCAAAGATTTAAAGAACATGGAAATTGGAACTTGGAATGTTACGACGTTAAAAAATGACTATCGCATCGACATTTTGACTGACGAATTCAGACGGTTTGAACTGGATTTATTAGGAGTTTCAGAAACTCATATCCCAGGGGTAGGAAGCATGAAATTAGGTGACATAGAATTTGTTTACTCAGGAAGGAAGGATGGGGTACATAGACAGGGAGTAGGGCTCGTGATGAATAAGGAAGCTGCTAAGTCTTGTTTAGGCTGGAAAGGTATTAATAATAGAATACTAATTGTTCATCTTATGACTAAAAAGTGTAGGGTATCAGTTATAGTAGTATATGCCCCCATTGAACCAACTGATGAAGATACTAGTGACTCAGATGAATTTTACTTACAGTTACAGGAGCAAATAGACAGGGTACCAGGTAGAAATATGGTGTTTTTGCTAGGAGATTTTAATGCCCAGGTTGCTAGAAATAGGGATAGATGGTATCCTATCCTAGGTAATTTTGGTGTAGGAAAAGAAAACAGTAATGGCTATAGGCTTTTGCAATTTTGTAGGTATAACAACCTAGTTATAACCAATACGGTGTTTGGTCACAAAATGGCCCATAAGTTGACATGGTATTCACGTGATGGTAAGACAGCAAACCTTATTGATTATGTTATTGTAAACAGAAGACTAGCAGGATCAATACAAGATACTAGGGTGTATAGGAGTGCCGTTATTGATGTTAAAAGTAAAGATCACCATCTAGTAGTGTCTAAGGTTAATTTAAAGCTGAAATTTCGGAAGAATAACTCCCTCCCGGAAAGTTATGATGTTGGTAGACTTCAGGATGAAAATTTGAGAAAAAAATTCCAGGAACAGTTGAGTACTAAACTTGAGGGTTTAAAATTTGACAATGTGGAAGATGGATGGAATAATTTCAGAAAAACAATTTGTGAAGTTGCTGATGGTGTCCTAGGGAAGAGTGCTAAGACAGCAACTAGGAATATTAGTGAAAAAGCTTTAGGTTTAATAGAGAGTAGAAGGGGTTTGTATAAGAATTATCTGAGCGATAGGTCGTATGAAAACAAAAGGAATGTAAAGAAAGTGGAGAAAGCATTAAAATATGAACTAAGGAGATGTGAAATGGAGGCGATGGATAAAATTGCTGAGGATCTGGAAGATGCGGCTAGACGGTATAATAGTAAAATATTTGGCTCTGAAGCATGGACACTCCGAAAAGCAGATGAAAATTTACTAGATGTTTTCCAGAGAAATTGCCTACGGATTGTTCTGGGTACCCGGCTGACTGACCGTATTTCAAACAGTAGGTTGTACGAAAAGTGTGGTTCAATCCCGCTTTCTGGGGCTATAATGAAAGAAAGGTTGAGATGGCTAGGCCACGTTCTTACGGATGAAGGATGACAGATTACCGAAGATTGTCCTTTTTGGCCAACCGTCTGGGGCTACACGGAAAGCAGGTCGTCCTTGTCTGGGTTGGGAGGATGTCATAAATAAGGATTTAAAGGAAATGGGAACTTCCTGGGAGGGTGTAAAGAGGGAGGCTTTAAATAGATTAGGTTGGAGGAGGAGCGTGCGTAGCTGTGTTGGCCTCAGGCGGCTTGGTGCTGCAGTGAGTTATTAGTAGTAGTAGTAGTAGTAGTAGTAGTAGTAGTAGTAGTAGTAGTAAATATTACAAAATAGCTCATTTTTCAGTATTTACAGTGATTTCACTTGATTTGGGAAAATTAGCTCCCACTTTGTCCCCCCAAAGACTTCGACAAAATCACTCCACTGCTTCAAGTCTTAGAAATTTGCCTACCTGGCAGGCTTACAACCATTAAAATTTTAATTTTACCTCATTCAAGGGTGCCAGCAGGAAATTTTCCAAGGGGAGGGGACCAGACACCAAAATAGCAGTGGTGGTAGGTGATACTGCTACTACTACTAATAATAACTCACAGCAGCACCAAGCCGCCTGAGGCCAACACAGCTACGCACGCTCCTCTTCCAAACTAGGGGATAGGGAATATATTTTAGGATTAAATTTTAAACAACAAGGATTCTGATAAAGGGATAAATTTGTTTAATCAGTAATGTCTTTAATTATTATGCATTTAATCTTAAAGGAAACTCAAACCAAATTTACCAAAAGATTTATAGCTTCTGTATACTATAACAGATGTAAACTTGTCTTTATGCAATTTCCTAATCCTTAGAATAGTTTACAGAAGTAGTAATCACTGCCTGGATAGATACCACGTTTTGATTTTGTAACGGCCATGTAGAATATATCATTTTCATAACAAAATAATTCTCCCCCTGAACAAAAATCCTTTATATGTTCAGACATTAAAAAAAAAACAGAATAGCAAAAAAAACAAATTAAAAGTAATATTCAGCTTTCAAATTGACCCTCTTTCTTTTTATTGTTTTATTTGACCAAATAAGATGTACAGATTCTATAAAATTTGTCACAAGAGAATCTTATCAAATAGTTTGTGATAAAAAAAAAGAAGTAAAAAGTGACTTGGACCAATATTCACCAAAACGAAAAATGGAATTCTCCTGACAATTGATACACCAGTAGTATTGGTTTTTAATGTTGATTTAATAAATAAAAAAGTTTTTTTTTAAATGAAAGTAAGGAGAAACATTAAAAATTAAACAAACAAAAATTACTCCATAAATGAAAGGGGCTTTTCCTCCTCAACGCCCCGCTCTGTACGCTAAAGTTTCTTACTGTTTTAAAAAGTAGAGTAAAGAGAAAGAGTCAAACTTTAGCGTAAAGAGTGGGGCGTTGAGGAAGAAAAGTCCCTTTCATATACAGAGTAATTTCTGTTCGTTTTAAGTTTTAATGTTGCTCCTTACTTTCATTTAAAAAACCTTGTTTTTTTTATATAATTTCTGGGCGTTTTTGAATTAATGCATGTTTTGATCTTGGCTCTCCGCACATAAATAATTAAAAAGAAATTTACATATTAATTAATTGCAATTAATCAGAAGATTTTGAGAAAAAAGAAGCAAGAGAGGAGGCCTAGTTGCCCTCCAATTTTTTGCAAACGTTTTCATTGGTAAAAAATATATGTAACTTACTAATCGATTTACGTTAAGAACTTCTATATTCGTATGTTTTTATTGCGTGTATGGGGAGGTTCAACCCTCGTCGAGACCTCGCTCTTTACCCTAAATTTTAAATGTTGTCCCAATTCCTTAAGAATGAGCTCTAAATCACAAAGGCCGTAAAATAAAAAGTTGAAATTACTAAAAATACTTTTGCGTAAAGAGTGAGGTATAACGAGGAGGTAAGCCCCTCATCTAAGTAATAATTTTTGTTCGTTTTAAGTTTTAATGCTGCTCCTTATTTACAGTAGAAAAATACTTTTCATATTTATTTTTTCATTGTTTTTTCAAATAATGCTAGAAAATCCTGCACCCCCTTCATTGGAATTATCTTCCCCCAAGACAAGTTTCTCCATGGAAATATCCTCCCACGTACCCCCCTGAACAAAAAAAAACCTGAGAACGTCTGTACACCTCCCAATAACCATTACTAAATGTAAACACAGGTGAAAGTTTATAACTTGCAGCCCCTCCAACGGGGACTGCGGGGGAGTAAGTTGTCCCTAAAGACATTAGGTTTTTCGACTATGGTGAATAAAATGGCTATCTCAGAATTTTGATCAGGTGACTTTTGGGGAAAATGAGCGTGGGAGGGGGCCTACGTGCCCTCCACTTTTTTGGTCGCTTAAAAAGGGCACTAGAACTTTTAATTTCCGTTAGAATGAGCCCTCTCGCGACATTCTAGGACCACTTGGTCGATATGATCACCCCTAGGAAAAAAAAACAAACAAACAAAAAAACAAATAAAGACATATCTGTGATCTGTCTTCTGGCAAAAAATGCGAAATTCCACATTCTTGTAGATAGGGGCTTGAAACTTCTACAAAAAGGTTCTCTGATACGCTGAATCTGATGGTGTGATTTTCGTTAAGATTGTATGACTTTTAGAGGGTGTTTTCCCCTATTTCCTAAAATGAGGCAAATTTCTCAGGCTCATAACTTTTGATGGGTATAACTGATCTTGATGAACCTTATATATTTAAAATCAGCATTAAAATATGATTCTTTTAATGTAACTATTGGTATCAAAATTCCATTTTTTAGAGTTTTGGTTATTATTGAGCCGGGTTGCTCCTTACTACAGTTCGTTACCACGAACTGATTGATTCTAAATATATAAAACTCTTTCAGTTTATTGTTACCCAGCAAAAACCAAAACCTGAAAAAATTTGCCAGATTTTTGAAAAAAGGGGAAACACCCCCCCCCCAAAAAAAAGTAAGCAATCTTAGTGAAAATACTTTTCTTAGATACATCATATCAGAAAACCCTACTGTAGAGGTTTCAAGCTTGAATTTTTAAAACGTGGAATTTTTCTTTTTTCAGAAGAAACATCATTGATGCATGTTTGTTTTGCTTTGTCCTGCAGGTGATTGTATCAAACTGAAGCTCTAGATAACTGGGAGGGAGCTCATTTAACATAAATTTAAAGATCTTTTTTAAGTGACCATACAGAATGGGACAGGAGAAAGTATTGTTTTCTGCCATTTTAGGGCACAAAACTGTAAATTTGCCCCAAAGAGGACGAATTTGCAATCAATTAAAAATTCTAAAAAGCTAATTTATTTAGCTTGATACTAAAAGTATCAATAACTAAAATTTAGACAACCCAGTAGCAAAAGAAGTAACACAACATGGAGCCAGTGTTGGATTCAACCAAGTTGACTCACTTTATTTGTAATGAAATTAGGCTATTTTTGGTGATCTGTAATTGTTTATCAGCTACAATGAGAGGGGCGAGTAATTGTTTAGGTGGGTAGAGTAGACTCCTCGAAAATCATCATAACGGATTAACTGCTTACTCTTCATGAGGTTTTAGATAAATGTTGAAAGAAGTAGGGGGGGAGTAGGAATTAATTAAAATGTAACTCAATACTGTTAAAACGTTACATCCCCATATGTACCAGAAGAGAGCTGGAAAAGGCAAGGAAGGTTATCATTAGCCCCACCAGGAAATTTCTTTGGGGTGGCAAATAGTACTAGGAACTTAGTTTTCAGCAATTAAATATGGTAATACTTTTCTTCTTCTATTTATATGAGGTATTTTAAATGTATGTAATGTATTTATAAACAAACAATTCTAATGTAGAGGTTTTGATGCCTTCAGTTATGTAGAAGATCAAAAGTCTCACAGAATTTCAATCCATACAAACAATAATACTCCTTTTCCTCCAACCAAAATTCTATAGTAGTAATATTAATAAGGACCTTTTACTGAAATTACTACTCATTGCAAATTTTTTAAGCATAGGCCTATTCAAATTTTATCCAAAACTAAAATTGCAAATTTAAACTTAGGATGGCACTAATCAATGGTTAAATTACAATAAATAACAAATAAATGGTTAAGTGACTGGTACCTCAAATTATTTGGTTAAACTTGAATATGATTTGGAAAACAATCAAATTAACTAGAAAAAAAGAGCTTTTCAACTGAAAATATGGAACAGATTTGATATCTGTCTGAACAAATTATTCTTTGTATGAAGAGGATTGTCTCCTTCTTAGCTCCTTACTCTTTCCTGTGAAGTTTAACATTTTTCCAATTTTTAAAGAAATTTGCAATTGAAAAAAAAAAGATTTTTCAAAGCACAAAAAAACTTTTGTTTAATGAGCAAGGTGCTAAGGAGGGGGCAATGCCCATTACATACAGTGTAATTTAAATTTGTTTGAAATTTTAAACTTGCTCCTTACTTTAGTTGAAAAATCTTTTCTATTTGTTTAATTAAATTTCATGAAACTGTAAAGTTTTATGAATAAAATACTTTTGGTAATTCAGAAAAAATGATCAATATTTCAATGATCTCTGTTTGGATCTTAAGGGGTAATCAAACAGTTTGTGGTAACAATATGTAAGTAAGGAGCAAACTGGCTCAATAGTAACCAAAACTCTAAACAACAGAATTTTGATGCCAACAGATATATCAAATGAATTGCCTTATTATGGTGATTCCTAATACATAGGTTATATTAAGTTTAGTGATATAAATCAAAAGCTACAAGCCTGAGATAACTCATCGTATTTTAGAAAAAAAAGGGGAAAGACCTCCTTGAAGTCATAGAATTTTAATGAAAATCAGACCATAAAATTCAGCATATCAAAGAATCCAACACTAGAGGTTTCAAGCTTATATCTGCAAAAATGAGGAATTTTGTAATTTTTGCAAGAAGAAAAATTATGGATGTATGTTTATTTGTTGTTTTTTTCCCAAGGTGATTGTATCAACCCAGTTAACCTAGAACGTCGAGAGAGGACTTATTCTGGCAGAAATGAAAAGTACAGGTACCCTTTTTAAGTGACCCAAAAACTGGAGGGCAACTAGGCCCCCTCCTATACCACTTTTTTCCCAAAATTGTCTGATCAAAATTTTGAGATTTTTTTTGTGTTTAGCATAGTTAAAAGGCCTAATAACTATGTCCTTGGGGATAAAAGGACCCTCTACAACTCCTGGCAAAAGATTTTTGAGTTAAAAAAATTGGCCTATTGTTTTATTTGTTATTGGGAAGTATGCATACATTTTTTGGGTGGGGAGAGGAGGACAAATTTTCTGCTGGGAGGATTTTACATAAGGAGAATTCTCCCTGGAGAGGAAGGTTTCCAGGGGAATTTTACACTTGGCAAATTTGCCCAAGTTTCTCTACAAATGTTCTTTATATGTCTTGCTTTCTTTTTACCAATTCAATTTTACACATAGAGATGTTAAGGGTATTGTCTGGGGTGAATTTTTTCCAGGATTGAATTGTCCAGAGGATACTTTTTAAAGGAGGGGATTTTTCCATGGAGGTGGAGCCAGGAGTCCTGGCATTATTTAAAAAAAAACAATTGGAAATTAAATTAAAAAAAAGTTTTTCAACTGCAAGTAAGGAGCAACATTAAAACTTAAAATAAACAGAATTATTGTGTATACAAGGGGGGTTCCCCTCCTCAATACATCACTGTCAACACTCAAGTTTAAATTTTGTCCCAATTTTTTAAAAATGACTCTTGAAACACAATTACATAAGGGTCATTTAATTAGAACAATAATTAATTTTTTAAATGCTGAAAAACTGTAGTGTAAAGAGCAAGGTGTTGAGGAGGGGGACAACCTTTTAATATACACAATAATTTTAGTTTGTTTTAAGTTTTAATGTTGCTTCTTACTTTCAATTGAAAAAACTTGTTATTTTATATGAGAAAGCTTAGAGACAAACACTTTTTCTGAAGGCAATGGTAACTTTTCTGTTGGTGAAGGCACTGGCCTTTAGACCCAGTTTCTATAAAAAGTACCATACTATCAAAGTAGTTTGATCAAAATAAGACATTAAAACTAATATTAAGCAAATAAAATAAAAGTTTTCAATTCAATATATTCAATTCAATTTTGAATGCTACAAATCAATATATTTGACACCTTTATACTTCATAATTGTAAAAAACTAAATCTTTTACAAAGTGACAACTAGATAAATGCAATCACTCCTGAAAAAATTTAATAAAAAACACAAAAAAACATATCCATTCAGGGGGAAAATACAGAAAATCCCAGCATTCTGTTCAGGAGAAACATTTGTGACTATAGTGGCTTCATATATCAGCTCATGGGTACTCTTACAATGTAAGCAAAAGTTGATAGAGCATCTTTACCAAAATTACCCCTTAGTTCTATAATTACCAAAATTTCTATAATTATACAAACTCTCTTCTGTACTAATAACTGCAATAATTTCTAATACACAAATGAATATTTGGAATCACCATAAAAAGCTGATTCTTTGATTGAATGTTATCAATAGTTAGGCTCTTATACTTTGTTATTGACAAGGATCATTACTTACTTACCATTCATTACTATGAAGAATTGATCTTTTTTGTGTGTGTGTGTGTGTTACTTCAACCAAATCATATAGAGAAAATATTTGTGGAAAACTGGAAAGGGGTCACTCAGTTACAAATTAGAGCTTACATTATCCTTATTAAGGGTCAAAATCTATTAGCAGGCAGTCAACAATAGGGCAACATATATTTTTTCTACAGTTTTTCCCTATTCTGGCCTCTTTCCTTTGGTTTCCATATAATTATCTTATAGTCCCAAATTTTGCCCCTTCCAGTGCCCATGGTCTTAATTATTGGTTATCACTTTCTTTTTTCTAGTTTTATTTCTGAAAAAGCAATCCCTGTTATTTGAGTAGGATTTTAAGCTGTATCAATAGGCTTTGTCTAAATTTGTAAAATGTAGGCCTACTTGCAGTAAAATTCTAGTTTAGTGACTTCTTACTATCTTGGAAAAGGGTTAGGTTAGGAAAATGAAATTTTCAAGGATGAATCTATAGACTAAAGTATATCCCAGGAAGGTATTTTAAAGTACCCACCTCTACTCCTTCTCTCTCTAGAGGGCCCTGAAATTTGCCTACATGACAGGTCTATACCAATTGAAATTTTGACAAAACAATATTTACCTTAATTTTCGGTTACCAGTTGCTTTTTCTCTGCCTTTAGTTCTGAAAATGCAATTCCTGTAATTTGAGTAGAATTCTGAGCCATATCAATGTTGTTGTTTTTTTCAAAATTTAGGAAATGTATTTGCATATCTTTAAAACCTTGTAAATTGAGGTTAAGCAAAGTTTGAAGCTGAAAACAATTTTGTTGTAGGCCTACTTCATTTGAGCAGAAGATCTATTTTGCAAGGTATCACTTTCACACTTCACACATATATTTTTAAAGGTCATCAAGCATCAGGACCCTCTAGAGGGAGAGGGAGTGCATGTAGGTACTTCCCAGGACATACTTTAGCATTTAGTTGTAGACCCATCCCTGAAAATTTCATTTTCCTAACCTAACTGCTTTCCAAGATGGCAAGAAGTCCCTAAACTAGAATTTTACCCAACTTGCATATCTATAAAACCTTGTAAATTAGGATAGAGCAAAACTGTGAAGCTGAAAACAGGTTTGTTTAGAAGTGTGTTTAAGCCTATTCAAGTGTGTTTAAGCAAAGATATATTTTGTAAGGTTTTACTTTTAAAACAAAGATTTAAAGGTCACCAAAGGTCACTACCCCCCTATATAAAGAAGGAGTGGAGGCAGGTACTTCAAAATAGGCCTAGCCTACCATCCCAGAGCATACTTTAGTCTGTAGACCCATCCCTAAAAATTTTGTTTTTACAACCCTAACCCCTTTTCCATATAGCAAAAAGTGGCTAAAGTAGAGTTTTATTGGAGACATCTTGGCATAAGCTTAGAGCTGGTGCTGTTGAGAAAAAAATTCTTAGTCTAGGCCTAGGCTGCTTCATAATAGCCTATATAGAATAACCTAATTGTAGTTCATAGTTTTACTGCAATTCTGCCATACTTTACCCCAAAACATCCCTCCCCTTCTCCTCAATAGACCTAATTCCAGGCTTATATTGAGATATTTCCTTCTGAAAAGGCCCTGGCCCAGAATTTGTTTCTTCTTTTTAAAGTGTTAGGCTATAGCCTTTAGAATTTAGAGACCTTCAAGTAGTCCCTTAAACTTAGGCAACTATCATTTAGAAACCTTTGCTGATATAAATGCACCAGTTTCCTGATTTTATTTTATTGTAGGCTAGTTTACAAAATTTTGCCTTGACACAATATTACCAAAAATTCTAATCAGAAACTCACCCCACCATCATTCCTAATAAAAAATGCCCTCGTTATTCTTAAAAATGTCTTTCGTTTTTATATTCTGTCAGGACATAGCTAAGAATCTGCGGTTGCCTACCTTGAACTTGGCCAAAGACCTCAAATTCCGATTTCACAAATCCAGAAACCATGTCTTTTGTTTTCGTAATTTAATTACTTCTTGTTTTTAGATGGCAGTGAAGTTCATTTTGTTAAGTGTACACCAACCCTATTAAATGGCCACTCTCTATGAAGAAGAGACAGGGTTCTTCTTCAGGGAGCTATTTTGATTCATCTTCTTTCCAACATAGATGTATCAGAAATCTAAGTATCAACGTTTGGTCTTTGCGCTGACTATCTGACTGTTTGGAAATCTGGGAAGGAGATTGATATCTCTCAAATCCAATAGAGTGAAAGATAAATTCAGAGATTCCTTTCGGATTTTGGTCTCCCTGTCACAATTATTGCTACTAACTTTACCTTGTTTACTAATGTAGACAAGGGTGGATCCAAGGGGCTAGCCCCCCCCCCCCACCCAAGATTTTCTGGCACCATCCTTCCGTTTTTGTTTTTTATATTTTTGTTGCTGAGGATCTGGAAGATGCGGCTAGACGGCATAATAGTAAAATATTATACTGGCATGTTAATAAATTGAAAGGGAGTAGCCGATCCGGACTAGTCCCAGTTAAAGATAGAAATGGGGTCACAATTAGTGATAAGGAAAAAGTTAAAGAAAGATGGGTGGAACATTTTGAGAATGTGCTAAACCGAGATACAGTTGCAGGAAAAGATATAGATGAAAATGAAAAAGTTTGTGATACCTTGGATGTGAAGGAAGATTTGTTTAGTGAGGAAGAATTAGCGACAGTACTAGAAGGATTAAAAAATAATAAGGCCCCAGGTGCTGATAGTATGATTAATGAGTTCCTTAAATATGGTGGCTCTGAGGTTAGGAATAAGCTACTGAAGATTATGAACATGATTTTTGAAAAAGGGGAAGTACCCAATGATTTTAGGAAAACCTTAATTAAACAACTGTATAAGAAAGGTGACAAGAGTGAATGTCGGAATTATCGAGGCATTAGTCTGGTCTCTGTAGGTAGCAAATTACTGAGTAATATGATACTTTTTAGACTGAGACATGCTGTAGACAAAGTTTTAAGGGAAGAACAATGCGGTTTTAGAAAAGGTAGAGGATGTGTCGACCATGTTTTCACTCTTAGGTTAATAATTGAGAAGTCCCTTCGTTGTCAAACACCTTTGGTCCTTAGTTTTATCGATTATGAGCAAGCTTTCGATTCTGTTGATTGAACAGCGTTAACAAAGGTCTTATCGTTACATGGTATACCAGAAAAATACATTAAAGTGATTTGCGCTATGTACGAGAATAATACTGCTGCGGTTAAGGTGGGAAATGAGGTTAGCAACTGGTTTTATATTAAATCAGGAGTTAAGCAGGGTTGTGTTCTATCCCCCTTTATATGGATCATTTTGATGGACTTCGTCTTAAGGAGCACAGGAAAGGCAATTGGAGACCATGGAATCAAATGGGGAGGAAGAACGCTCCTGGACTTAGATTATGCTGATGATTTAAGCATATTAGATGAAAGTGTGAGCAAAATGAATGAATTTTTAGAGGTTTTACGAGTTCAGGGTGCTAAAATAGGCTTGAAAATTAATGTTAAGAAGACTAAGTCACTAAGGTTAGGAATAAGTGAAGATGAACAGGTGACCTTAGGTAACGAAAAGATTGATCAGGTTGGGAGCTTCAGTTACCTTGGTAGTATTATTAGTAAAGATGGTGGGAGCAGTGAAGATGTTAAAAGTAGAATAGCTAAAGCTCAGGGTGTTTTTGCACAGTTAAAAAAAGTTTGGAAGAATAGAAAGATATGCCTACAAACCAAGATTAGAATATTGGAAGCTACAGTGATGACAGTGGTCAAATATGGCTCTGAAGCATGGACACTCCGAAAAGCAGATGCAAATTTACTAGATGTTTTCCAGAGAAATTGCCTACGGATTGTTCTGGGTGCCCGGCTGACTGACCGTATTTCAAACAGTAGGTTGTACGAAAAGTGTGGTTCAATCCCGCTTTCTGGGGCTATAATGAAAGAAAGGTTGAGATGGCTAGGCCACGTTCTACGGATGAAGGATGACAGATTACCGAAGATTGTCCTTTTTGGCCAACCGTCTGGGGCTACACGGAAAGCAGGTCGTCCTTGTCTGGGTTGGGAGGATGTCATAAATAAGGATTTAAAGGAAATGGGAACTTCCTGGGAGGGTGTAAAGAGGGAGGCTTTAAATAGATTAGGTTGGAGGAGGAGCGTGCGTAGCTGTGTTGGCCTCAGGAGGCTTGGTGCTGCAGTGAGTTATTAGTAGTAGTAGTAGTAGTTAATTAAATTGGTCAATTTATCGTTGCTTATTCACCCAACTAACTAAAAAAACACAACACAGTTTTTTGATGAAAGTTAAGAGCGAAGTTAAAACTTAAAACGAAACAAAAATAACCGTCTTCAGCCCGTTCAGTATCTATGCGTAAAATTGGCGAACAAAGGTTTGATTTTTGCAGGTTTCCTGTTTGAAGTTACTGAACTAATTTTTTTTATTGTTTTAAAAATTAGAATTGGGAGAAAAAAAGCAATAAACACGCATCCGTGAGCTTTCTTCTGGCAATAGTTTCAAAATTCCGCATTTTAGCAGATAGGAGCTTGAAACCTATTTAGTAGGGTTTTCTGATACACTGAATCTGATGGTATGATTTTCGTTAAGATTTTACAGCTTTTGGGGGGTGTTTCCTTCTTTGTTCCAAAATAAGGCAGCATTTCTCAGGCTCGTAACTTTTGATGGGTTAGGCTAAACTTGATAAAACTTATATAATCAAAATGAAAATTCAATTCTTTGATGTATATATTGGTATCAAGATTCCGTTTTCTAGAGTTTCGGCTATTATTGAGTCGGGTCACTCTTTACTTACAGTTTATTACTATGCATATTTTGAAACACCAAGCAAGCAGATAATACTGCAAATGCAGGAAAACGATCGATCAATCAATCGATTTATTATCAAACACCCTACATGGTCTTGTCGACGAGGGGCAGTTCTTGTCACAAAATATAGAGCACAAAAGATAAATAATAGTTATAGTCATAGCAATCGTCATGCAAATTTATGCGTACATGAACAAGAAATATTAAATAAATACAAAACTTTGAAATAAAATAAACCAAGTCAAACTAAAACCCAATATATTTGAAATTCAAAATTTGTGAAAAAATATGAACCAACTAAGATGTATAAAACATTTTAAAACTAACTATTTAGAAAAATTTGAATCAAAATAAAAAGAAATTTAAAATCAAAAACGACTAAAAAAGATAATAAACTGAAACAAATATATAGGTAAAATTATTGACAAGGGTCAAACTTTAGGATAAAGAGTGGCGCATTAAAGAGGGAACTGCCCCTTTCATAAACAGAGTAATTTCTGTTCGCTTTGAGTTTCATATTGCTCCTTACTTACAGTTTAAAAACTTGTTTTTTTTATTTAATGACCCTTAATAAGCCCCGGGACGATGGTAAACTCGATTGCCGATGCTGTAATTTAGTCGCAGGACAAAATACTGGAAATTTCCGTCACCTAATTTGGTGTCGGGGTCAGGGGGGCGATTTGCTGCTTCAAGAACTTTTAACTACTGCACTTCAAAACGCAAAATATACTCGTAAGTAGAACCAAAATGAACTAATCGGGAGGATTCAAGAACTTATAAAATTCTAAGTAATCAAAAAAGCAAACACAGCGAGAGCTCGGCGTCTCCTTGCTGACAAATCCAACAATATACAGACAAGGGAAGTCATGGTAGATGTTTGGCGTTATGTATACAAATCAGAAAAAGGTTACGTACAACATTTGACAATATTTTCAAAGGAAGGCTAGATGCTAAAAGCTTCAGCAAGCTAGTTTTAAGGGAAGTCACCAAATCCGGCTTACACATGACAAAGTATGTTGGCCATGGTTATAACAAAGTAGCTAGCAGGTAAAGCTTGGAAAATTGCACTTATTGTGAAATTGAATGTGTCATAGTAAAATTATTTGATTATTTTCATTGTCCGCGCCATACCACCAATCTTTTGCGCTCGAAGAGAGTTTCCTTCCCGATTCTACGGATGCGCAAGATATCGTATGAGACAAAATCTCTCATTTCAATTTGAGTACTAAACAAACATGGCTTCTGAAGAAACATCTGATGTCAGACGATAACAAAGATAAGATAAGAAGATAATATTTATTTTCAAAAGACTATGTCAAGCTCTATAGAGCCAAATTTGCTTTATATGTCAGAAAAAGTTAAGAAAAAAATCGAATCAGTACATTAAGTTGAACACTTAAAATTAAAAAAAAATTTAAAAGGTAAAATCATCAAAGATAAAGGGCAAATCAGTAAACTGGACAATTAAGTTACAAAAACATTACAGTAAATCAACAATAAAAACGGCAATAGAGGAAAAGGGGAATTTGGCAAGTACATAATCACGAATTATTATTATTAAGGTGTTCCAGAATAAAGGGGATAAAACTTTTACGAAACCTCTCTGTAACAGCATGAATCGGAAAGTAAGTTGGGATTGCAAAGGAGGCTGACCGGGGAAGTCGGAGTCTAATGAGATTGTGAAAACCAAGGAGTAGGTCCTTAGTATGTGGATTGGAAATGACTGATTTAGCGAAAAGCAGGCAAGTTTTTTCCCTCCTGTCTTTTAGGGTGGTAATGCGTGCAGCTTTAAGGAGGAAGGAGTATGGGATTTTGCCTTCTCTGTAAATGATCCTGAGCAAACGCTTTTGGACCGACTCGATTTTGCACTAAGTTCATTTGAAAATTGTGTATGCCAGACCGGACATGCATATTCCAATAACTGCCTGATAAACGATAAGTAAACACGGAGGGAATGTATCTTAGGACTTTTAAATTGGTTTATCAGCTTAAACATGGATAGTGAAACATTTGCTTGTTTAACAATGTTGGAAACATATGTGTCCCACTTAAGATCATTAGAAATTGTAACACCAAGGAGCTTAGCAAGTTTCACTAGCATTTTGCGTGGGATCGGGTCGCAAAAAAAAGCAGGAGTAGATTTCAAGAAGTTGATCGTCGTTATCTGTGATTTAGTGGGATTTACTGTCAAATGTAAATTCTTAGATTCATCCGAACATTGGGTTAGGATTTTAACGGGGTCACTTTTAATATTCCTATGACAAGCTTCAAGGATCGACAAATCATCCACATATTTTCATTTTTGGAGGAATTCCTTGCCAATTTCGTTAATCTGGACAATAAATAAGAGGGGTCCCAATAAGGTTCCTTGAGGTATTCTACAGTACCTAGGGAGGGGTTAGCGTAAGTATTTTTTTATTTTACAACTTGTGATCTGTTTGAAAGGAACGATGTAACAATGTTTACTAATAGTGGGTCGATTTCAAAGTTTTCCTGTTGTAAATGGATTACGATATTGTGGTCAACTAAGTCAAACGCTTTCATCCTTACTAGCAGGACAATAAATTTTTTAGGTTTTCCAGTACAAACAGCAGTACCAACTTTCGTGCATTTTTAACTGTTGAGCCAGAAAGCAACTTAAGATGTTTAATGATTGTTGATTAAAGGTTTTCTTTGTACTTTTTAAATTGTAAGTTTTTAAGTTATGATTTTTAATTTGTAAATTGTATTTTTAAATTGTAACTTTTTGATTGTACAATTTGCCTTTGCTTTCATTCACGCGACTTTTCCTTTAATGCCTACAATGTTGTTTTGCTCACTAATGTACCCTAGTTCATTTACTTGACCCACATAATAGTATTATTTAACCAGGTCACAGAGATGACACATTGCAATGTAGTACTATCCGTTTCTGACCAAGCTACCTTCATTTAAACTACCGGTTCTAAACGATCTCAGTGTGGATAATAGATCAAAAGGTGGTGGGATGATAAAATTATTTTGAAAAGAGCCTTCATTTTATTGGTTCATTATTAAAATTCAATGAATGGTAAGAACACAACATTGAAATGACAACCACTGAAATTTCAAACTGCCAACATCTTGTTGTCAGTCTACAAATACAGTAATTTTGCCAAGTGAATTTCTAGATTAGTGAAAAAGACGATTTTGATACATTGTATGACGCTATTGTTTAAAACATATGACAATAATGACAAAGTGTTTACTATTATATAGACAAAATTCAGCAATTACAAAGGATTAGCTTAACAAAACACACCTAGTGATTCTGTAATGAAATAATTTCATGTTCATGTGCTTATCCGCTCTATGTGACGCTTAAAGATTTAAGTTATTTTTTCTGGGTCCCAAAATTAGAAGATGCGTAGGTAAAAATTAACTGTGTTACCATAATCAGAGGATGAATCAGATGGCTGCGTGGAAAATAGAACAATTTTTTTCAAGGATGATTCCATAATATAAAGGCAAATCACTGAAACTCATCTATGTTGTTTAACTCTGTAGTGTCCTCAGAATCATATTAGGAAATGGTATGGATGATGAAATCCAAAATGATCCCTTTCTTCTGGTGTCATCATACTATTGGAAAAAGTGTATTGTTTAAAATAGGTGATAGCTGTGAAAACTTTTCCTCAATATTAAAGTTATTTACGCAAAAAGGTCTGAATCTTCCAGAAATTAGACATCTTGTTCATACTTGCAAAGACTAGATATTATCTTTAATCTATATTCTGTAAGAATGTAGAAAAACAACACAATTCGTTAAGCTTCAAGGTTTTTTTGACAAAATCAAAGGTTTTTCTACACAGTACATAAGGGTCAACAACTATCCAGTACTATATAAATAACCCTTCCTAGGTGACTAAATAGTTGTGCAAATAATTTTTACGATAAGCAGTTAGTAAACCATATTCTAGGTTATAAGGTATGAAGATTATATGACATAATTTAACATTATGTGAGTTACAGACTGAACAAAACTAGTCGGTAAAAATGACCGTAAAGCAGGCAGAATGTTTTGCCCCACCCTGAAAGATTTTAAATAGTCATGTGTTACATAGAGCTGCAATATTATCGACATATATCACATCCTACTGAGGTGATGATTTCTGTATCTCTCTTTGTCCCCCAGTCGAAGGATTTTTTGCAAAGGACGGCATCACCATCGACGGCATAATTTTCTATCTTATGTGGAAAACATCCTAAATCCAAAAAAAAATTTGCCTCAAAGTTGTTTCAAAGACTAATATAATAAAAAAATACACCTTTTTTAATATGTTGGAGAGTATAGCAGTCAAATTTCAAATTTAGGGATTTCTCGCTTACTTAGGGATTGTTTCCCAAGCTGTTAGCGATTTTATTTTTCCTTCATTCTCAGCCTTGCACACCTTTTCTACCTAAAGAAGAAAAGAAGAAATTAAAAATCAATTCGAAATGTATCAGGGTGGAAACATACATGGTAATGATGCCTATTCTTTCTCAACATTTATTAAAATGTGTTAAATAAATTATCGTGTAACTACAGGGTTAGTCAATTTCATATGAAAACATGTTAATAAAACAATTTTCATTTCATAATAGCCTATGCAGAATAATCCTGTTAACATAGGCCTATTTTGGAGGGGGG
This sequence comes from Artemia franciscana, assembly GCF_032884065.1. Lineage (NCBI taxonomy): Eukaryota > Metazoa > Arthropoda > Branchiopoda > Anostraca > Artemiidae > Artemia > Artemia franciscana. The sequence continues at coordinate 174,100 of NW_027067498.1, forward strand.
GGGAACCTTTTTTTTCACTATTTTCCTTTTATTTCCAGTAAATTATAATTTGTGAAACTAGTTAGATTGATAGGCTATGATATTTACCTAGGCTTGTTGACAAGTCTAGCCAATAGGCTTAGGACAAGTCAGAAGTTCTTCAGGGGGTTGCCTCCCTAAAAGGAAACATGTTAGTAGAAAGGTTAAATATCTAGAATAATGGCTCTTCAGAACAAGACATGCTAGAGCAATAAGAGAAATAGCCTAGGCTGTTTTAGTTTGCCAATTTTATGTTCATTTTTATGGTTTTGTTTATGTTTTTGACAAATCATCCTCAACCCCCTTCTAAGGGCCTAATATAGATCTAAACTATTTGAAAACTAAAAAAATATGAATCACTTTTGGTCTTTCCCATTTCTCTGTTTTAAATCAGTTGTTGTCAATTATTATGATACCTTAAATTACCATAAACCACAGCTTGGAGCAATATAAGGATTATCCATCCTTGTGATGCTCCATGAAAAAAAGAATTTGTTTGGTGTAGATTGTGGCTGTTAGATTAGACTGTGAAGGATTCTGCAGCTTCCCAGTTGTAAAGGAACTCCAGGCAGAGCCATTCCCTATCAAGGTGGGACTTGAACATGTCAGCTGAAGTAGCAAAAACTGTTTCTTCAATCAGCTGGTTCCACATATTGATGATTCTTTGGCTGAAGAAGTGGCTTCTATGTCTACTCATGGAATGCTGCATAGAGAGCTTCAATGAATGTCCTCTAGTACCAGAATACAAGGGCTGTGCTAAGAGACTAGGAAGGGTGTTTTTAGAGAGGATCTTTTTTTGGTTAAAATAATGTCACCCTTTTTCTGTCAACATTGGCAGCTTCAAATAATGTAGTCTTTCTTTGCATATAAATTTATTCATGTTGCTAACCATCTTAGTGGCAAGACACTGGACATCCTCAAGCAACTTCTTATCTTTTTTGAAGAAAGGGGCTGCCAATGATATTTCAACCTCTAGGCATGGATGTGCAGGTGCCTAATATAACTTCATAAGAACTCTAGGGTGTTGGCTGGAGATGGTTCTTTTTATGATACCAAAGGTTTTATTTACAGAAGATGAAACAGACATAGCGTGGCTGCTAAACTTTAATTGGTGATCTACAATAACCCCAAGATCTCTTTCATCAGAAACAGCAGAAAGGAAGTTTGTTGTGAACAAAATATTTATGATGCTTGTTGTGTTTGCCAAAATGGATTACATGGCATTTGTCAACATTGAAAGTCAGAAGCCACATGCTAGCCCATCTTCCTTGACTGTCAAGACCTGTGTGAATTGATTGCTGGTCAGAGGGAGTAGCTGCTTTTCTGGCTAGTTTTGAGTCATCAGCATAAAGGGTAATAAGATTTGAAAGAAGGGTGGGTAGTTCATTAACACAGAAGTTGAAAAGTGGTGGTCCAAGAATAGTGCCCTGGGGCATGCCACTTAATACAGTTATGGGAGAAGAGAAATGAGGAGTTTCTTGTGAATAAAACACTCTGACACTCTGTGATCTTTCAGAAAGGAAGCCCATAATCCACTGTACAACACCTTCATTGACACCTACAGCCCTCAATTTGATTATGAGGAATTCATGACAAACTTTGTCAAATGGTTTGGACAGATCAAGAAGAATCATGTTGACAGGAAAACCCTTATCAAGCAGTGTAGTCACTGATTCATATGTTTGGATGAGATTTGTGTCCACAGATCTACCAGATCTGAATCTATGTTGAGATGTGGAAAGGATATTATTGACCTCAAGATGTTCAATTAGAGCTTTATTAATAAATCTTTCAAGCACCTTAACAACTGCAGAGGTGATGCTTATAGGAGGGTAATTTTCTGCTGAGTCTCTTCATTGCTTTTTATGGATTTGGGTTATATAAGATGTCTTCCAATCATGCAGTAGTTCCCCATTTTGAAGAGATAACTGGAGCAGCATGCACAGGGGGTAATTGAGAGCTTTTTGACACTCCTTAAGAAGATGTGGTCTGTCTGGTCCCTTTGACTTATTACCATTGCTTCACTTACTGACAGATCAGGCATAGGGAAAAGCACTTCATACAATGGAGGATCTGGTGAGGAGGTACCTGAGTTTTGGGCAAAGGCAGAAGCAAATTGTGCATTTAGAATGTCAGCCTTATCTATTGGAGATGAGTGTAGTACACTGTGGTCAACAAGGTCAGGAATAGTATGATTATTTGGGTTTTTAGAAGAGACATGTCTCCAGAAAGATTTCAGGTTTAACTTGATCTCAGAACCTAATTTTTCCTTGTAAGCAGATTTCAGTTTTTTTTTTACAGAATCTGTTACACAATTCTGTACTGCCTTATAAATTGATGGGTCTCCTCATTCCTCTTCTTCATTTACTGTTTCCAAGCTATAGATTTCTGGTTAATCAGCTTCTTAACTTCCTTAGTGAGGAAGAAAAGTGTTTTGGGCTGTTTCCTAAAAATAACCCTGGAATGTTTCTTTTCAAGACCAAGGAGAGTTTTTTTTTGAAATTTAACTGTGACTCATTGATGTCACTGGTGATAAGCATTGACCAGTTTGCAGATGAAAGTTCCTGCTGTATTGCCTCATAATTGGTGAAAGTCTGAGGACAAAATTTAGGTTGAGGACAACTATTAAGGGACAACATAGGCAGAATAACTAGGTGGTCACTACTAGCAATTGGCAGTAAATAATCATTACAGATGAGGGAATCAGTATCATGCAATATGACAAGGTCTAACAGCAAGGGATTCTGATCAGCTCTATAGCCTGTAGGCTTATCAATAGTCTGATGAAGAAAATTATTTGATAGGCAAGATAAAAAAAGGTGAATCTCTACTATTAGATGAAAAATGTCCTTCAACCTGCTCAATTGTAGGAAAATTAAAATCTCCAGTGATTATTAACTCAAATGAGCTAGGAAGGGATATTAAAGATATCATTTCATCAATGATAGTTATTTTATTTTTTATTACATATTCCTGGGCTCAAGCATGTCTCCTTTTGAAGAGCCACTACTCTCTGCCTTTACTGAAACAAATAAGGCTAGTCTATAAAAATTTTAGTATCCTATCAGTTTGGTAGGACTGTTTTACATGAGAAAGCATGTTTACAATAGGCCTACTAGTTTTGCTACTTTTGATATGTTGGAAAGGGGTTAGGAAAACAAAACATTCTGTAGTGTATCCAGGGCTATAAACATAGCCTACTCAAGGTATTGTTGAGCTTCAATGTTAACCCTCTACTGATTTCTAATCCTTAGAAATTTACTTGCTTGGCAGGTCCATTACCTGTCAGAATTTTGACAAAATATTATTTTACCTTGATATCTAGTTTTTGGTTTCCTTTTCTTTGATGTTAGCCTTGAAAATGCAGTTCCTGTTATTTAAGTAGATTTTTAAGCCATAACAATGTTTTTTTCTCCAAATTTAGGAGATGTATTTACTGATATTTGAAACCTCTTAAATTGGGATTGAGCAAAGTTGTGAAGCTGAAAACAATTGTCTTGTACTTCATTTTAGCACAGGATCTATTTTGCAAGGTTTCACTTTTATTTTGCAAATATTTTAAAGGTCAGTAACCTCTGAAGGCAAAAAGAGTGGAGGTAGGTAGGCTACTTCAAAACACCTTCCCATGGCATAAAGTTTGTAGATTGATCTCTGAAAGTTTCATTTTCCTAACCTAACCCCTTTCTAAGAAAGCAAAATTTAGCTAAACTAAAATTTTATTAAAACATGATAAGAAACAATCCTTGTTTCATAATATGATTTAATAGGTAGGCCTAATTCACAGTTCTTATGTAAACTACTTTCCCTGCCCTTAGGCTTATATTCATTGTTTTATACACAGTTGTTACCCTGACAATATAAAGAGCTGTCTGGCCTAGTCAAGGAGATGCCCAGTAGTTAGACAGCTAACCACCATCTGAACAATTAGGCTATCATAACAATTTTCATAACTGTTCTATTTTAGGTAGGGTAATCTTTAAGAGTTTTCTCTCTCCATTAGTGAATCCTATAAAATCTAACTAAGATTATCTGAAATATATATCTATCTCATTTGTAAACTTTGTTTTTTTTTTATTGAAAAGTTTTCCTAAGATTTGAGAACCAATAAACACTTTTCATTGTATAGGTCACTGTTCTTTCTAAACAACATTACTGTGGGGAAAATTAAAGTATTAGCAGTTATATTTATAAAGATTTTCATTTTTCTTCAATGGAAAGCTATGCCCTCTTTCTCTCACTAGGTATTAGGGGTATAAATATCAGAAGAGAGCTTAGTCAAACAACTATTAAGGTTCTGTCCTCCCATTTCAGCAACAAAAGACCTCGTGCTATTGCAAAGTGTTAATTTATAGCATCTAATACAACTATGTATACAGTGTAAAAAAAGGAACACTCTTTATTAACTTAATTGCCTTCATTTGCCCAGGTATGACAGAAGCTATGATTTAACTATGTCTTTATATTGATATGTACCTCTCATCTGTAATGAACAAGCCTAGGAATCCTTTGATGTAAACTATGATAAGAATTAGAAGCAATGTTTGAATATACTTTTTTGTATCAAGATCTCATGTTGCAACTAGAGGCTATATTCATAATTAATGAGCTCAAAATCCTTTTACACTAACTTTAACAAAAAACTTCCATCAACATCAAAATATTCTCTTATAAATATTTTGGTTTCAATCAATTGTTTAATCATTTAAGACCATTCTCTGAAATATCCTAAATGATCTGATGTTGCAATATGTCTGTGTTTATGATGTGAAGGTGCTAGCCTTGTTTTGTGCCATCCAATTTTAGTCTGGAAATAAGTCGAAATAGGTGCAAGATCTAAGCTGATGAATATAAAAAGAGGAGATCCTGTTTGGGCAAAAATGCTATTTTTGTTGTAAAAATTCATATCAGCCAAAGTATCCTTTGGTTTTTACTCACAATAAACAGAATGATAAATACTTACTTTGTTTTTGTTTAAGACATCTATGAAATCATTTAAGAGCATTAACAAAATGGTCTCAAGCTCCTGAAGCTTTAAAATACTTGCTCTTTTTTCTGTTCCCACTCCTAGCATTTTTATATAGAAGTAAGAACTCTGACAACAGTTCTTTGTTAGAACTCTGACAACACTGTAACTGTAAGAACTCTGAACTGTACTAGTACTTCATTAGTATGGTGCAATCAATTGTTGTTCAATATAATTAGCATACATTATTAATTTTGTTTATCATTGCCACTTTAGTAAAATTTAAGTGAATTTGGCTACAGACATGTGAATGTCCAACAGACAATGTTACAGACATCTGTGGACTTTAGCCTTTATGTGTTTACATAACTCCAATTCAAAAGGGTGTTACATTATTTCTGTCACTCCACAACTCTGGTTTAGTTTGTAAATTTGATCTTTTCAAGACAATTTTTGGTTCAGAAACTACCTAAAGTTTGTTTAATTTTTAAATTTAATTTCTTCAAGGTAATTTTGGGTATGATAATATGGCAGGACAGAACTACCAAGCAACAAGAAGAGGACGTTCACCTCCAAGAAGAGAAAGAGCAGTAAGAAACTTCATTATGTATCCTAGCTGCTTAATCTATCTTATGCATGAGCAACAGGTTTGAAACCAAGGGGAGGTGGTTTGTAAATTTGAAAAGCAACGTTTTAACCTATTTGATTATTTTCGTAAGGGGTCTTTTTTGGTTAACATTTTTGATCCTATGACTGCTTAATAATTACTTTTCTAATTCTGTTTCTTTAACAGAGGACCATCTTTTGCCAGCCTTATAAAAACTAGAACATTAAAGTTACAATCTTAGTCTGTATGACAGAAGTGAAGTTAGATGAACTGTTTTTTTCTTTATATTGTTATTTTGTGTTCTATATATATTTGTTATAGAAGGCTTTTGCTTACCACTTTAGCTTTAAAAAAAAATTAAATAAATAGCCAAATGAAGTGCAAATTCAGTCTGAAGGTTTCCTGGTTAGCTTGACTGCAAAAATAATGCCTTTTTACATGTATTAGAGTTTCTAATGGGGAGTAATAAGAAGAAGAACTGAATTGGCCCATGAAAAGACTTCAGAAGCTCAGCTCAAGGCTTAATTGAAGCTTGACTTGTAACATATCCTTGTTCATCTATCTTCTGGGATTTTCCAGAGACCACCTTGCTTGTAAATAATTGATATTATGTTAATCAAATGAGGAATGACTTAATTAATATTTTTGTCCCCAAAAAGTTTGTGAGACATGTAAGACAGCCCTCTAAAATTTAGCAAAATGTAATGTGTAATAAATGGCCCATGGAAGCTTTCTAATAGACCTCTCAAAAGATGCCAGTAAAAAGCTTGTAACTATTTATAAAGTTTTCATTAGTAATTGTTTGCCCAGAGTGATGCAAAATCTTTTAATTAAGTCAATTATTGTCTTGTTTGGATTAGTATCTCTGTTGGCAGAACAAGGAATTTTGTCACTATGTTGGATTTTCTGTTGACATTGATTTGTTTTCTCATGGGTGTTTGACTTGAAAATAATGATATAAAAAGGTCACCTGTTTTTCTTTTTGGCATAGGAATTATAAATCCAATGGAAAAATTTTAAAAAAAGAAAGTGTTAAAAATGGATTCCTAAATTTGAATATGTAGTAAATTGAATTTGTAAATTTGAATTGTTTGCTACAAGAAATTTCTTTGAGTTTTGTCTAACTGGTCACAAATATAGCAGCACAAAGTTTATGGAGAACTTTGCAAACAGCATGTAAGCTATGAACCTTGTATGCAGGTCAAAAGTGGTACTTTACCCTTAACAAGTTTTGTATCATTGGCAGATTACTTGGTCAAGACTTCTTATATCATCTGAAATATCAAAGGTGAGAATAACTTCTTGGTTGAAAATTTTACAACTTCAAGCAAATAATGAGAAGAAAAAGAATATTAAAAAAAAAAAAAAATAAAAACAGATCAATTAGGTTACTTATAGTGTTTTTCATCATATGAATTAGTTTAAATGTTCCATAAGTAATTATAGTAAGAGGAAAAGGGCCTGTACGGTAGTGCTGAACTGTAATGTAATCAGTTTTAGGTATATATTCTAATCAGACAGTGATTTAAAGTGAATGGACCTGCCTTTGGTCACATTATGAACCTTGAATTGTTTTAATGTTGTATGCCTGTCCATGTAGTTATGTTATTTATTAATCACTAGCTAACTGGCCAGTACACAAGACAAGGTGTAATTACAAAGCTTCAACCTGATTATGGAATGATTGATGATGAGGTCTACTTTTCTATGGAGTAAGTAAACTTCCTGTATTCTTTGAGTTTTATTACATTGAATAAAGATTTTGTATTCTATATTTTGTAATGTTCTATTAATAATTGCCTTCTTCTTATTGCTTTTCGGTTTTTGTTTCTGGCTTTTTGGTTTTTACTATTTTGTCTTGTTTTTTTTTTTTTAGTGTGGGTGGTTAGAATATCATAGGACTTTTTATGGCAGTTGATATTTACCAAGTGACATATAGCAATCGCAATTTCTGTCTGTCTATTGGTCCCAGTTTTGTTAGTTCGGGAACTTCCAGATAAGCTAGGACAATAAAAGTTGGCAGGTGTATCAGGGACCAGACCAGATTAAATTAGAAATAGTTGCTTCCCTGATTCAACTATCTTGGGAGGAGTGGAAGAACAATTAATTCGGAAAAATAAAAAAAAATGAGGTATTTTTAACTTACGAATGGGTGATCGAATCTTAATGAAATTTGATATTTAGAAGATGACAATGGGGGGAGTTAGAGGGGGAAACCAGAAATCTTGGAAAACGCTTAGAGTGGAGAGATCGGGATGAAACTTGATGGGAAGAATAAGCACATGTCCTAGATACGTGATTGAAATTGCCGGATCGAATCTGCTCTTTTTGGGGAGTTGGAGGGGGGGTCCAGTGTTTTGGTGAGTTTGGTGCTTCTGAACATGCTAGGATGGTAAAAATTGGTAGGCGTATCATGGACTTGCACAAATTGACTTAATAATAGTTTTTTTTCCCCGATTTGACCATCTGGGGAGGGGGGACTGGAGGGAGGGGAATCATGGAAAATAAGGTATGATTATCTCATGAATGGTCAATCAGATCTTAATGAAACTTCATATATAGAAATATATCATGTCTCACATGCTCTATTTTCAATTAGGATCGGATCCGGGAGCCTTGGGGGGTGGAGGGGGGAAATGGAAATCTTGGAAACCAGAGTACCGAGTCTAATTTTAGATTCCGACCTTGTCACAAGCGCCATATGAGCTCTTGGCTATTGTTAACTTTGTAGACACTTTGCCTGTACATATTTAAATATGAAATTGAATTTTTTAACTTCAGTTGGAATGACTTATGACTTTTTCACTAGGTAAACATCTTCTTTATACACATTTAAATATCAAGTTGGATATTTCAACTTCAGTAGGAAAAACTTATTACTTTTTTTTTTCTTAGCTAGGTTGACACTTTGTCTATATGCATATAAATATCGAATTGAATATTTCAACTTCAGCACTTAGGACAGATTTTGCCCCATTATGCTTTTGTAGGGAAGAAATAGCTTATCGGCTTTAATAAATTACAGAGATTAAGTTAAGCTTTCTTTTGTGGAAACATACTACACTCAAAAAGGTAGGGTTTTGCTGCTGTTGTTTTGCTTTGGGCACAATGGAGAGGAGAAGGTTTTGAGCTGAATAATTCTATTTTACCTATTTTTGAGGATTTGGGGCACAAAGAAGCTGAGAAACAAAGCCAATCAAATTTAAGAAGGGTATAACTTCTTATTTCAAATGAGCAACCAAATTAATTTCTTGAACTCTTTTTTTTACCCTGCTGTGATAACTCAACTCCCAGCAACCGAAAACTCAGAAAAAAAGAATTGAAAGAAATAAAAATAAATCCTATAGGATATTCTAAACAATATATTCTATCTGAATTTTTGAATATAGCCACAATACTCCAAAATCCCTTCTATCCATATGTAGAAAATTTTCCGAGTGGTATTTGTCTGCGAACAGGAGGGGGGGGGATTAGTCAGACACCATAATTTACGTTTATTTTTTATTATTTTTATTTTGTTGATATCTAATTGTAACTAATTGGCTTTAATATTATTTATGCTGATTTATTCTTGTCAGTCAATACTTTCGCTAGGCCAATATTTTCTTATCAATAGTCTGTGGTACGCTTGAGATTTGTTAGCTGACAAGTAGGACAACTTAATTTGACAACAGTATATGCCACAAAGAGCCTGTTTTAATACTTGTCTTTTGCTTGTTTGGCAAAATAAGCTCACCCTATAATAGTATAGATTAGGATGGTAATCCATTAACACAGAAAAGTAAATTTGGTACATCCAAAGTTACTTATGACGAAAAATATTAGCAGACATTTTGTAAAATTGCTAATTTCAGTAGAAAATTTGGCAGAATTCGGGTAGCGATTCGGTAAAATATACGAAGTCCCCCCTCCTGAGTTAATGCTACATCCCCTCATATATTATAGAAACATCCTTCACATGGCTTCATAGCTGCACAGAAATGGAAGGGCTCTGGGGCATGCTTTAAAAACAGGATTTGTCCAATTTCCGCTTATCTCCCCTTGAAATAGGGGCCCCACTTTTTACAGTAACGCTTCACAACATTATAATGTTGATCATACTCTCGATAAAATACTCTTGATAAAATATATTCAAACCCCAGATGTCCTTCAAGAAGCAATGGTTCGACATGAAGCAGGTAAGTTTGCAATTTTGGGGATATTTATAACAGTTCTTGCTGGATCTGTGACGTGATTAAAGATATATTGATTTATATTGTATTACATTTTCCAAATATATACCCTTGATAAATATATACACTCGATAAAATATATGTTGCACTCAAGCTTAAAGCACAAGGGTTTATGGGGTGGTAGCTCCTCTTTCATAGGATAATATCTGTTTGCTTAAAATTTCAACGCTGCTTTTTTCTTTCGCTAAAAGTAAACCCTTTTTTAATTTCATTTTGTATATTGAAGATCTGTGTATTATTCATATGTTTTAAAACATTTTCCCATACAAGATCCAAGACACAAGGCCATATGACAGTAGGGAGGGACTTTATTTAGACCTCTCCATCTGGAAAAAAATGCCTAAGTTGCAAATACGACAAAATATATGAAGTCTAGTCCTTCCCACCCTCCACCAGAGTAGATATATGGCCGATTTTTTAGCAATTGTGTACTTTCATCCCCTATGGGCCTGACTCAAACTAAGGTCCAAGCATTCAAGCAGAAGAAAAACTATGTTACTACCAATTTTGCAAAATTTTTTGGGATTTGGATACCCCCTCTAGATCAATCTAAATGACCCCCCTTTCAAAAAAAAGTGATCATGTGGCTACTACATCATTTATTTTTCAAGCATACTAAATGTAATTTCCGGTGTTAATTGGCTGGCATGTATGATTTCATTATGTCTGTGTTTTCCCTTAGTACCGTTTTTGGCTTTCGACCACGTGTGGGACTGCGTGTGCAAGCGGAGGCAAGTTTCAATCCGGCTATGCAGCCGAGTTGGCAAGCGAGACGGGTCATATCATTACCTGCTCCTGCGAGAAACCGCTCTAGAGAAGAAGATCGAAGAGGCGGAAGAACTTTACCCAAGGACGCACCAGCTAAGGATACAGTAAGAGATTATTTTTGATATATCTGCACACCGAGAATGGGGAAAAGACCTAATACAGGTCCCTTCCTCTTGAATCATTGTCTGATTAGAATATGTACCTAAAATTGTATCCTTAGGGTAGCAAAACAAACTTCTGATAGTTTTTGCAGAGCATTTATGAAATAAAAAGAAACCGAAAATCATATCATATTATCAACAAAAATACTTTACAGCCGAGCTAAGCGCGAAAGATGTGTCTCAGGAAAATGAACTTCTTGCAAGCAGCATTTAATCCCTCTTCTATGCCACTGTGTATTTCGCTTATAGTGCTTTATTTATATGACTTCAAAAGTTTGAATAAATTATTCATTCATTCAATTGAGAGGGTTTCATGTTTTCTATCTTGACGTTTTCAGACGTTTAAACATTAGAAGGAAAAGCATACCACATTTTCCTTCTAATGTTTTGTTTTTTGTTTTTGTTATCTTAATGCTAGACATAATGTTGTTTTGTTTTTATTGTTGTTGTTGCTTTGTTGTTTTTTCTGTCCAGAATTTACTTGTTGACTATCTTCCAGTGCCTAAAAAAATGAAGTTCAAGGTATAATTTATGAGTACTAAAATGCAAAATGCTTGCTAAAAAACTACTTATTCTAAAGGGTCACATAGGAATATTTGTGTATATTTTGCCTTAAGGGGATGGGCTACTGTAAAGGATAACCATATCCTGTCCATTATGTTTTCTTTTTAGTTTGGGAGGCTAAGTTGTTCTCAATTGGCATCACTTGATGAACTTGGATAAAAGATCCGAGTAAATGACATAAAACTAAAAGCTGACACCCACTTTCCCGAAAGTCTTAGAAAAACTATTTAACTTCTCGTGTTTAGCTGCCCGAGCTCGTCCTTGGAATATCTAAACCGATGAATTTTTTTCATTTGACAATATGAAGTCGAATCTTATTTTTAAGTTTCAGGAAAGGATAGTCCCTGTAAATGTTTTAGCACACCTGCTAGGAAAACGCTTAAAAACAGATCTGAGAAGTTACCATTTCGGTAATTTCGCCCCTTTGAGAGTTCCCAGTGGTGCCACCCGCTTTGATTCACATGACCGAAAAAATAGCTTGCATAGTTTTCTTCTGCTTTGTTTTACTGGCTGTTATTATCCTCGTTTCTCTCTTTGTGATTTTTTTCGTTTTCTCAAAAGGAACATAAAGCATCACTGTTTTTTTTTCAATGAAATTTTACAGTAGCTTTCAATGATGGCTAGTTCCCTGGGAGGATTCCCTAATTGGTCCTTCGTCTTTTTGACAGTCAGCCGACATTGAGGCTCGCACAATGATTTTAAGCTTCCACGCTGCCTTAAAGTATCTAGTGTTCGTTACTACACTATTTTATTTTCGAGGCGTTTATTAGACGTTTATTTCCGGGGGTTGACATTTTTTTTGTGATATTGGAGAACCTAATTTATTTTTGGGGAAATTCAGAGAATCCCCTGAAAACTTGAGGGTAGTGGAAGTTGAAATAAATTGAACTTGGGGTGTCAACTCTTGCATCTGGGACTTGACTGAATCTTATGATGGAGTTAGCTAAAACCCATTGTATCGTCACTGTTGCCACGTTGAATTGTGAAAACAAATAAGTGAAACTGTTAGATAAATGTGACTACGTTGTTGTTGTCAGTGAAAAATAATTTAAAACAGAAATATTGGTCTACTTTCAGAGAATTTCTAGTTGGATCTAGCATGCTTAATTTTTCAATGAGCGTAGATCAATCATTGAAAACTTATTTAAAATAGATTAAAATTAAGCATACATTGAGTTTTTATAGTTCTACCACGTAACGCTGCTCTGTCAATGACGCTAATTTTTAGTTTCCAGGTAACCCATGTTACAGTGCTGAACAGTCATCGCTAGTTACTTGGAATAGGTCTAATTGAACTTCTAATTGAACCTCTAAATTAATTTTTTTTAGAATGAATTGGTATATTTAGAATTTTAATTCTTCTACTGGGTATTGCTGCTCTGTGGTACTAGTCTTTAGTTCACAGGTAACCCATGTTATTTTACTGAACAGTCATCGCTAATTACTGGGAGTAGGTCTAATTGAACTTAGACCTCTAAATTAATTTTTTTTAGAATGAATTGGTATATTTAGAATTTTAATTCTTCTACTGGGTATTGCTGCTCTGTGGTACTAGTCTTTAGTTCACAGGTAACCCATGTTATTTTACTGAACAGTCATCGCTAATTACTGGGAGAAGGTCCAATTGAACTAGCCCTCTAAATTAAATTTTGTTTAAAACAAATTGGCATGTTTAGAATTTTTATACTTCTATTGGGTAATGCTGCTCTGTCAATATCGCTAGTTTTTAGTACTAGTTAATCCATGGTACAGGCTGCCATGGTAATTATATATTACCATATTAATCATTTTGATTAAGTAATTATTTTTTCTTCTGTTATGGTTATTTTGGCATTGTTTGTCAGGTTTTGAGTTTTCTTGATTTTTTATTGCTGCTCGGTTGGTTTTTATGACTCCGGAATTCGAATTTAGCCCTCCGGGGCTTGTGATAGTAATTTCTCGAAGTAAATATCTTATCTACAGCGCTGAAGAGTCATTGCTAATCAGTTTTCAATGCTGGCTGGTTAATTTTGTGATTAATTTTACCCCCTTTCTAAGTAATATACATATCTTTTATCTTGAAATTGTGCTGCTTTTTTCACTAACTATCTTTGTATGTCGAAAAAGCACACTCACTGAAATCATCAACATTTGTCTAATGTACTTAAGGATAGTGGTTCGAGTCTTGCTGGCTACTTGGTTTGGGATGGGGGTCAGTGGTTTGGCTCTATAAGCTTAGCCGGGGTCGACCCTGCTGGGAATGGGTTACTAGAGAAATCAGGGGAAGATAAGCAGGAAGTGTGTGCAAGACTGGGATGTCTGGGCCAAGGAACAGAGATCAGCACCACCAGGAGATCTAGAATCTAAGGACTTCTAGAATCTAGGGACTTCTATAATCTAGTGTCGCACTTTTTTTTTAAATATCCTATTAAATTAAAATCATTTTTGCAAAAAGATTGTAAAAAACTGTCTTTCTTTCATTTCAAAGAGTGGAGCTTGGTCCTCCGACTCTACGGATAAAATGAAAAATGTTAACATAAACAGCTGCTATTAAATAAAGAAATAAAAGAAACACAATGTTAATAAGTAAGATTATAAATAGATGAATAATTGAATTAAAGCTTTAAGATTGTTTAGCAGAAAAATACCATGACAACATTGTTATTTTGATTATAGTTCTCTTGTTTGTAGATCCCTAAAAGTTGAGTGTCTATGTCAAGTAAATATAATCATCTTCTGAACCAAGTCCAAATGTTATATTTAATAAAAGCTGCCTAAATCAGATGTATATTTCTTTAACATCCAGACATAGCTGACAGTAATGACATTTGTACAGCCCTTGTGAATACAGGGAAATAGGGGACAATATGCAAGGGGGTAATGAATCTGCTTGAAAACTTGGATACCAAAAGATGTAAATAAGTACTGAATTTGGTAAAAAAAAAATCTTCTGTGGTCACAGATGTTGTATCTTAACCTTGTATTAATTGAAATAACATGGACAGATTAGACCAGATGCTATGTTACTCTTTTAAATGTGGTTAGGCCTCTTTTTCTCCCTGAAAAACTCGAATAACCCGAAAAACGACACAGTTCGTGTAGTGAGGACTTATTTACCTAGGATAAATCGGACAAATGTAATTGGGATAAATAAAATTGGTTTCTAACAAGTCAAAATTCAGGTATTTATTTGAATTAACTTACTTTTACACTTAATCGACTTTTCTGCCATTTGTTCATTTACTTTTTTTTTACCATGTTTGTCGTTGACCATGAATCATTTTGATTTAATTTTCCGTTATATATCATAATAAGATTGCTTCTTGGTATTCCGACTAACCTACTTAAAATCTGAAAGGCTCATGTCGTTTTTAAGATTTGCTCATGTGTTTATACCTCTCTTTGTTGCTGTATTTCTTCCCTCCTTTGTTGATGCTCTTTCCTGTTATCATCGCTTTGCTCCTTCCTTCCTGAATTGCTTTGTTCTCATATTCACTCCTCTCTTCGTTCTTGTCTTTGTTGCTGCATTCCTTGGCTCCTTGTTTTTGTCGGTTTTAATAAAAGAATGAAAGTAGTTGTTCATATTGAAATCTTTAATCTAATCAAGAGGGTTCTCACCACATAAAACCTGCTGCTGTTTTAGATAATATTAAAATAGAGAGATTTCATGTATACTTTCTTGGCAACTGGTCAGGATTACTTTTGAAAAATGTACAGTGGCTCTGAATTCGCTTTTTGTTGTTGAACCGTTTTCTAAGGATACAACTACATGTTGGATTAAACTATTTGAGTCTATTTGTGTTGTTTATTTATTTTCACAGTCAACCAATTTATAATGTATGGAAACAATGTATGGAAAATCCATGTATGGAAAAAACAATGTATGGAAAATCCATGTTGAATATTACATAGCATAATGAGTGTAGAATTTTACCATTAGAATTTAGGAGCAACCTTTTACAAAAAAATTTTTGTTTATGGCTATAAAATTGTTTTACTAAAATGTTGCGCGTGTTTACATATCTATCCACAATAGTCCCACAAAATGAAGATGAAGCAAATACCAAAGTGGGCATTGATAGAAAACTAAGAATCGGTGCCAATGTCCCGTTAGGTGTTGCAGCAATCTCGACCAAAGAATTACAGTTGCAATGCAACACAAGTAACAATTTCCTAAACCGTTATCTAAAGCTACAGTTACGTATTGCATTAAACTATTTGAGTATATTTGTGTTGTTTATTTATTTTTATGTTGTTTTCTGTTGTTGTTTATTTATTTTATAAACTATTTGTGTCGTTTAATTATTTTCACAGTCAACCAATTTACAAGCAAAAATCTTTCCGGACTTGAAATTGAAAGGTAATCAGCTTTCAACATTTAAATTATTATGCTCAAAGGTTCAGATATAATATCTAAATGCAAGAAAACCATTCTGATGTCTCAAAAATCTTCTTATTTTATAATCAATATTCTCGAGTCAAACTATAGTTTTTGTTCTATAAATCTTTAGAGTTAAATTAAAAGTTCTAAACGGCCTAAAAATGCGTCATTTGACACTTCAATTTTGAAATTTTCCGGGGAAGACCATACCCACCAGGTGAATTTAAAATTTAAATTATAAATTTTCATTCAAACTATTCCAGGTGGGTCGAGAGCCGAGAAAGCGTGAAGACAGGCGCGTTGAGAAGGGGGCAGTCGAACCGGCTCAAAGGAAGCGTAGTCGTAGTCCAAGGAAAGGTACGAGCTCCTCACCTCCCCGCCGTCGTCCTAGGGCTCCCAAGTATATGGTTGTCACGCCAAAATACAGCTCTGATCTGTAAGTATTTTTTTTTTAATTTCAGCCCATAGTGGGAAAAGGTTTAGATGACTGAAATTTTATCACCCTCACCCCTCTGACTCCTCCCCCAAGAGAAAAATTTGATTTTTCATTAAAGATAGTTTTTTTTGTCTGTGGCCATTGATAAAGATATAGAAATATTTTTCAAAATTGGCGGGGGGGGGGCAATTTTGAATTTCTTTTTTTTTAACGAAAATGCCAAAAAAGGTGTTTTTCAAAATCTAGGGGAGCAATCAACCCCTCACTCCCCCTGTGGTGCCCCTGAGGCATACAAAAGAAAACTTTTTTTTTTTTATGAGACTCAAAATCGTTAAAAATAATTCATAGTATTTCTATCCGTTTCCTTTTTTACATATTGCTTTTGATATTTTATTTATTCCAAACCTACTATAATGGCGAGGGGGGATGGTGTAGTGTTGTAGTTGATGACATCAAAATCATGGAATTTACGTCAGTTTCCAACTGGTCAGCTTGTGATAAGCTCACCAGCTGTAGGCTATTATTTTTAAATTTTGATTGTTCATTTATATTGTTATTGTAGTCTAAGTAACTGCACTTTATTTATTATTAGTTTCATTGATTTGATAATTTTTTCTTCCTTTAAAAAGTCTTTTTAGGGATCCTTGGAAGTTGCCCATAGTGCAATATTTCGAAGGTTGGGATTTTCGGTAAGGGTATGGGATTTTGGACTTTGAATTGGGCTCAGGGGTCTTGAAACTATTGCTAGTTTGTTCCAAATAATTTAGTTTGTTCGATTATTACTTTATATTGTTTTTCTATCAGATTTGTATCTATGTCACCTTATATTAGCACGTAAATTTTCCCTTTGAATCGATTTAAGATATTACTCTTTTGCTGTTTTTTCTTTTCTTTTGCTGCTTTCTTTTATTCTTTCCAGTTTCTTTTCCAGTATTCTTTTTGTTGCTGAGTCAGGCTTTCAACAGAAACATTGAATTATTTGATTTGTATTATTGTTTCTTTTTTTTCAGTTTGTTGTTTCTCTTTTTTTTGTATTATAATCCTTTGGTTTATAACCGTTTTTAAGTATGGCCAGATTTTGAAACTGTTATTTAAAAGCTAGTCGCTGGTGAATTTTTTGGTTTATATCCACAGAGAATGGTAAATAAGAATTAATTGTAAGATTAATTTGTAAGAATTAGGTTAATTATAAGATTATAATGTTTGGAAATTAAAGAGATTGGATAAACTATCTACGCCACTAACAGTGTGCGTCTGGTGACTCCTTGAAAAGAGAAGAAAAATTCAAAGAAAATGGGATGATTGGTATAATTATTGGTAATGTCATAGTATAAAAGCTGATGAATCAGCATATTTGTGCTTTCAAGAATTATTTTTATTAGTTATTTATCACATTTAGAATATTGTGTAAAAGCCAGTTTCCATAATCTTACCTTGGGAAATTCTTGTCGGTTTTAATGTATGTAAATATTTTTTTTCCAGTTCTTTGTCCAGTGTGACGGATCTCCGACATCGTTATCCCTTCCTTTACGTTCCGTCGGATTTCTTTTTCACCAAGTCTAGATGGCAAGAGTCATTTTCATTTGAGAAGCCTCTCGGCTTGGATCATTTGTCTAGCTTTCATATATTCAACAAGGAAGTTGAACCAGTTGGATTTGACCCGACTGAAACACATCCACTGGACGCCGACTATAAATATTCAGCTAAGGTAAGACTAAAGAAAGTTTCAACTCTCCCCTCGCCCATTTTGAGGCATTCAATGTCTTTTTCTATAATTTTCCTTTATTTTCCATGTCTTTGACTTTTTTTCGTTCATTCTATTTCCTATATTGCATCCTTGTCGTAAGGTACCTTTCCTGTAAGCTTGTCTGTCCTAAAACGTGTTATCCAAAATATAGACTTCACATAAAACTTATAAAAAGTTTTATTTGATTCTGTTTATGAGAGAGGGCAGAGGATTTTTGTTTCCTCCTATTTCCTATATTGCATCCTTGTCGTAAGGTACCTTTCCTGTAAGCTTGTCTGTCCTAAAACGTGTTATCCAAAATATAGACTTCACATAAAACTTATAAAAAGTTTTATTTGATTCTGTTTATGAGAGAGGGCAGAGGATTTTTGTTTCCTCCTATTTCTTTTATTGCATCCTTGTCGTAAGGTACCTTTCCTGTAAGCTTGTCTATCCTAAAAAAGTGTTATCCAAGACATAAACTTAGCTACTATGGTCACATGCAACTGTTTACACCTCTACTATCAAATTTTGTACAATAGTGTTTCTTTAGACTTTTTCCTATGCTTGGTCGTACATTTTATGTGATTCTTTTTATGAGAGAGGGCGGAGGATTTTGGTTTTATCTTTTGTATGAAAGTTACTTGTAAGAAGGTATACAAACCCAGTACAACGTAAAATGGAATGGTTAGATAAATATAACTAACAATCCTGCTTAATTAAGTTTTAAGATTGAGTTTTGTGTGTTTTAAGTCAGTGACCAAGTTAATAATATTCATAATGTGAATAGGGATTTACGTACTTTTCTATGCATGTATAGCACTTTATTTGAGTTCTGAGTTCTTTATTTAACAATAAAATTCATAAACAAAAATATTACTTCAAGACAATCTCCTCCATAAGGCTCCATGGCCGGGAAAGAACTGGGAAAAAAAATACCAACACAAAGAATCTAAACATAATCAAAAAACAAAATTGAGTCGCCCACCTTAATAATCCCCAAGAATGACGAGCTAGGTAGGGGGTAGCACAGGATTTCACCAACTCAATTAAATACCCAACTCAATCCAGAGACATCAACTCCAAGGGAAACAGGAATAAAAAAAAAAAAAAAAAAATTATTTACTACCATGAAAATCTCTAACATAATTTTTGAACCTACCAAACGAGTGACAGCTTCCTACGAACTCTGGGAATGTGTTCCAGATCCTGTTGCAAGCTGTCGAAGGGTTGAAGTTAGACGTCACTGACGGAGTGTCAAGAACCAGTAAATTGTTGGAAGTGCGGAGATGATAAGTCGATTGATCAGAAACAAAAGATATGTCATGGCCAATTGTAGAAAAAAGCCAAGACAGATTGTCCAGGTTAATTTTACCCCTTTGATGGCCGTTGTTACTGTCTCCCATTTATGCTCCATGCAAACGTGTCATAGGACAGCAGGACATTGGACATAGGACATTACATAGGACAGCAGGGAGATGGCAGTGCAGCTATAAAAAAAATGAAAGAAGAACAAGAAAAAATAGAGAGATTTCAAATCAAGCAATAGTTCAAGTGAAAATCGGTTAGTTTCCTGAATAAGAGTCCTTGCTTTATCATAAAGTTTTGAAAGTGGCTTCAGAGACAAGGGAAAAGTTGATATCCAAATAACAGAATAATATTAAACATAAGACTGAACTAGGCTGCAGAAAAAGATTCTATGAATCGACCCTGGAAATATGTACTTGAGCTTCCTAAGGATTCCGAGGCTCCTGGAGACTTTCATTTTAATCAGGTCAATATGATGCTTGAACGAAAGATTATTGTCAAGCAAGATGCCTAGGAATCGAACGTAACGATCCTTAGTTCTATTTGTTAAGTCATTATTAACACCTGTCCAACGTATATTATAGAGGTGGTTTAACCAAAATAGGAAACTATCTTTTTTAGATATACAAATTTTTTTTAAACACATTTTTTTTAAATTATTTTTTAAAAGCTGTTTATTCAATTTTTTCGTTAACTTGAAAGAACAAATTCTCTCTGCTTTGTTTTATTTATAAATAACGTCTTTGATCAGGGGAGTCTGTATTGTGTTCAGGTTATGCTGAAGACAGTTTGCTCAGAGAAAAGGTCAAAATACGCAATGCCATTCCTTCCTTATTAATAGCTCTGCCATTTAGAAGCTGAAACAGGGAAGTCCATTTAACAAGAATTTAAAGATCTTTTCCTGATCGTTTTATCTATATTATATCCTAATTAATACCTAATTAAACTATCTAATTAATAGGGAAGGCCTTTGTATTAAATATAGAGATTATGCTGAAACACATTTTAGTATTGACTTTTTTCGAGTTATCAGTAATGATTTTTGTCGTTTTTGGTGTCAATTCTTATTTCTAGAATAATATTTTTATGAATCACTTACATGCATAATTTTTTTTTTTTTGGGGGGGGTTAAAAGAGAGAGAAGGAATGGTTTATTACACTACTGTCGTAGCTCTTGGCTAATTTACAGTTGCAAAAACATTACATGTTAAACATGGCAGTAAAAAATTGCACAACATTACTTGTTAAACATGATAAACATAGACATAGATAAACATAAACCTTACAAAATTACATGTTAGACTTGGACATAAAAAATGGCACAACATTACATGTTAAACATATACATAGATAAACATAAACATTACAAGATTACATGTTAAACATGGACATTAAAAAATGGCACAAATGAATTATAATATCGGTATGTTTGTGCACATACAGGTGTTAATTTGAGTTTTTGTCTGGTTTTTCTGTTAGGTGGGGCATCTGTGGGGAGACTGTCACGGTGGGTTGGATTTAACAGCAACGTTTTCCAAAACTCATGATGAGATTGCTCAGTCTTTGCTTAAGGCACTGGATTTCAAGTTTATTGAGTGCTTCTTGGCAAGGAATATCAGTATATCCCTGGATAATCCTAACTGCCCTTTTCTGCACTGATTAGGTCGTGCGTTAGGTGAGCAGTAGGCCCCACAAAGGACATGCATACACCAAAACTGAATGGATATAGCAAAGGTTGGCAAAAGTGTTACCCTTCCTAATTACATTGTCAACATGGGCGGCAAAGGAATAGTCTTTGGAGAGAAAATGACTCCCAGTATTTTCACTGTAGACAGAACAGGAAATGGAACTTTAGGGGGAGGTAAAGTCTTTTAGGGGGTTCAGGCGAAGTATTGTTGACTTCATACAATTAGTGTTTTGATTGGATTAGTTACAGTGGAAATTTAGCTCATCAAAAGTGTCACTAGCAAAAACGTCTACAGGAGAGACAAGTCATCCGCAAATGTATAGCTGTCTTCATGCTCGCTCGTGATGTGGTTAATCATAGCGAGAAATGTTATTACTGCAAGTTTGGTACCTTGTGGGGCCCTGCAGGTTATATCACTCGAATCAGAGTCGGTGTCTTCATTGTGGAGAGCGAATACCTTCTGCTGCTGTCCAACCAAAAATTCCAGTAATTGTTAGAGTTTGACGCTTGGCTCCCATTTGCTTCAAGTTAAGGTACGCACTGAGATGAGAAAAAAGGTCAAAGGCTTTGTGAAAATTGATCACAGCTAGATCAACAAAACAACCCGGGGTCTCTAGTGACTTTAGAATGCGGTCGAACATTCTTACTAGGTAGACAGAAATTCCACATTTAGCCGAGTCCTCTGTACTGATATTTCATCTATGGACTAACGCACTTGAACCAACAGGCAGCGAAGTATGAAAGACTCCGTCACTTTGGCAAAGCACGTGGTTGGAGTGAGGGATTTCAAGTCATCACATCCCTTAGGTGGGTTTACTTTCAGAATGACCTGTATGTGTGCTTTTTTTCAAAGCGAGGGAAGCAATCCGGACGCAAAGCACTAATTAAGCTAGAATTAAAATCTCCAGTTTAAAAAAAAACTGCCTCTAAATGGTTTGCTCGGAGTAATTGGGAAAAGGCTAATATGTCACTATATATTTCTGTCCTGACCATAAGTTTGCAGGGATTTCGCCAGGAAAAGGGGAGACTCCTGTTTTTATTTTTCTCAGCTCCTTGTACATATCTATTTCACTGAGTTCAATTAAATCTTCATGGGGGTAGTTTTCAAGCAGGTGCTCATTTTCCTGGGGAATCAAAAGAGGAAATATACTGCATATAGAGGTTAAGAAGGTGTTTACAGCACGAGACCCCAGTAATCTTCCCCTGTTGTCTGTTATCGTAATAGTAGGTTTTGACGACTTTCCATTTAATTTCTTGACGGAATAGGGCCATTTGGCATGCTCACTGTTCAAAAGTGGCACAATTTTTTCACGGCCATATTTAGTTTTCGCGTTGCGTACCATGCGCACTACTTGGATCTGTACAATTGCTCCTTGGTGTGCTTTACCACATGTGTAAAGAAAACTTCGTTCACAAATTTTAGCTTTTATTGCAGGGGTAATCCATGGTTTGTCGTATTCGCTTAAGGTCACTGTCTTTGTTGTGAATATTTCAAGATACTTAGAGTAAAGTACCTCGTTGAAGGCGCTTAGGGGCCTCGTGAGAGCTTAGGTTTCTTCACAGAAGTTTTGGTCTTGAGTATTAGAGCGTGGTGATTCGGCAACTTAAATGGTCCAAGGGAAATAGGAAATAGGAAGGTGTGATAGAAGTCTTCAGTGTTTGTTAGGACTAAGTCCAGGATGCTTCCGGATGAGTGGGTTGGAATGTTGACAATCTGCTTTAAAGAGAGGCTGGTTGCTATCCAGTTTTTCTTTGTCCGGTTGAAATCCCCGGTGACGATCAAACAAGGGGCACTTTGTCTGCTTCTGATTAAATGAGCTGAAGTTTGAGATAAAAAACAAGATCCCGCCTCTCTGGATAGTAAACCGATGTGAATATCAGACCCGAAAATGACGAGATAGACAAGGGAAATGGCGCGTGGCCCAGATAACCTCGTGGTTTGGGTTAGTATGTTCAGAAATATGTTTGCAAGAAATGTCTTTCCGCACATAGCTTCCAACACCGCCACCGAGCTGGTTGTCATCTCTACTGCTACGCCTACTGAGAAACGAGTTATATCCTTTTTTTCCTGAGGCATCGTCAAGGTTCCAGATTACCGTTACAACAGCAAGTGCTGCGTTTTCACCATGGAGTAAAACCTCCAAATCTTCCAGGTTATTACGGAGAGATTGGCGATCTCCCCTCCTAGACTTAGATTATGCTAAGGATTTAAGTTTCCTAGGTTAAAATGTTAGCAAAATAAAGGATTTTTTGAATATTTGGAGAATTCAGGGTTCAAGAATATGGTTGAAAATTAATATTAAGAAGACGGAAGTCGCTTAGACAAGGAGTAAATTAAAATGAGGTTATGATTTTTGCTAACGAGAAGATCGATCAAGCGGATAGCTTCATTTACAAGTTAAAATGTTAAAAATAAAATAGACAAGGCCCAAAATGTCATTTCACAACTGAAAGAAGAATTGGATGATAAGTCCGCGAGCCCAGATTACAATTTTGGAAACTGCATTGATGACAGTTATCCATTACGGCTCTAAAAATATGGGCTCTTCAAAAGGCGGAGGAAGATTTGTTAGATGTTTTTCAGAATTGTCTAAGGATAGTTTTGGGTACCCATCTGACCGCATATCCGACAGTAAGATGTATGAAAAATGTAGGTCTATCTCGCTTTCTAGGGCTATAATAAGAAAATGGTTGAGGCGGCTACGTCAAGTTCTGTGGGTGATACTTGACAGATTGCCAAAAATTGACGTTTTTGGTCAAACAAAAAGTAGGTCATCACCGAATGGAGTGGAAAGAGGTCGTAATAAAGTATTTAAAGAAAATTGGGAATGCTTGAGAGGGTGTAAAGAGGGAAGCTTTGAACAGATTGATATGGAGGAGTAGCGTGCTTAGCTGTTTCGGCCTCAAGCGGCTTGGTGCTGAGCGAGGTCTTAGTAGTCGTAGCTATTATTTTTCTCTTTCATGATTATTTTTCTTTTTTACTTACTTTCCCAGGGTAGAGAAATGTCTGTGGTAACAAATGGCGCTAAAAACGGTATGTTCTAATAGAATTTAAAAGCTTTTAGAATCGAGGAATATTTTAAGGATACAAGTCTCTTTTTAAAGGAGGATTTCTTTTGCTGCGTCACCACTGAGATTTTACTTCTGGAAAATATGGCTAAAAAATTTCATTGTTTTTACAATTTTTAGAAAACTTTCTGAAAAAAATTGCTATTCTTAGAAACGAGCTAGCCAGTTAAAAAAAACGTGGAAGTATTGGTCGTGCTGTTAACCTGAAACTAAGCTAACTCGATTTTAAAAAAGAGGGGTATTTTCTCTTCAGAAATAATCAACTATGTGATGACTTGCGAAAATTCGTCACAAAAATTAGTCAATGGATTTGAAGTACACTTACATGGAAGTATAGGACATTGACATATCTTTTGTCCGAACTCTGAAAAATCTGAGGCTTGAATAATTACGAGATAGGCTTGACCGCTTAGAAAATGTCGGTTGCCTTTCCTCAGCCCCGTCACACCTTAACCCCAGGTTAGTACCAAGGTCAAAGCTGAAACTAGACACAGTAAAATTCAAGACAAGTCGTATCAAAACTCCTTCGTCCCTCATATTATGGTAGGTAGTGGATAATAAGTCGGAGTGATAAAAAAGTAATGTATTAATTTCTTTATTTTGTAAATACTACGTAAATTACCCTTGTTCTAGAGTGCATTAAATACTAAGTCTGTAATTCGTTTTTAGGTTATGTTGCTTTCTCTGGCTGGACTAGAGGAGATTTACAAAAAATCATTAGTTTTGACAGAGGAAACTATTGCTAGAGATGGTGTACATCCGTCTAGCCTTATCCGATTTCTTGTCGGTACAAGAAAACACGAACACATTCCGATTGGTGGTCCATGGAGTCCCTCACTAGATGGGGTTGATCCGGCAAACAACCCTACAGTCCTCATAAAAACAGCCATTCGAACCTGCAAAATGCTCACTGGCATTGATTTGAGTAATTGTACCCAGTGGTGAGTCACTATGATTTTTATTAGTGTGAACAATAGGCTACTCGTGAAGTAAATGAAGCGCTGTAGATATTTTTTATATGTTTGACCTCTGTCTTACCTGTCTACATGTAGACTGTAGATTAATTTGTGAAAATTTCATTCACGTAAAGAACAAAATTTTTAGGCAAGAAAAGACTTCTTACTCTTTTCTTTTTATTAACTCCTTTTTCCTTGTATTTTAAAATGCCTATAATCTGAAGTTCTATTGCACGTAGCATTAAAGACGGAACAAAAAGATTCAAGTAAGTTTATATGTTACGCGAAAGCATTTTGGATGCAATATGTTATTCAAATGTAAATCGGTCCTTAGTAATAAAGAACTGGTAAAGAGCAACCTTTGTATATGGTAACCGAAACAGAAGTAGAATCTGTAATATCCGTTCTCGGACTATGAACCAGGATTTTTCAGGGAAACAAGACAAACATGAAGGCATGCCGTTTGCACTGATTATTTGAGAAGAAACACCTAGGAAAAAGCCCTCCAAGAAGAGCTTGTGGCCCTTCAATCACTTTTGACTAATAAATTGGCACTAGTCCATTCAATTTCCAATCGCATGTGCCTTTTTCGAAATTCTACGACAACAAATGGCCATATCAAAATTTCTATTAGGTGCATTTCGGGAAAATGTGAGGTGGGGGGCTGTGGCCCTTACTTTGAGGGCTGTGGGGGGTTGTCATTGTGAAAGACGTAATGTTCGGACCTTTCAATTACGTTGTACAAAATGTATATCTCAAAATGTATATTGATTGGATGTGATTTATGACCATAATACTTGTATTCTTAAAATATGCTTCTGTCTTCATAAATAAATAAAAATTGTCATCTGCAAGCATAAAGCATTTTATTCAGTTCGAGTTGCTTACCAAATGTTAGGAGGATATTTGAAAAAATATGTATATTTTATAAGAAGGACCCCCATTCCCCCTGGAAAGCAAAATCTTGATTTAAATGTTGCCGCTAAATTCAGCATGTCTGTGAACCCTGTAAGAGAGGTTTCATTCAGCTATGGGAAACAGTAAGTCATATTCTCACTGATGCAGATACAATCTTTTTTTTTCATTCATGATTGTCTCAAATCAGTTGTGATAAAAAATTGGAAGGGGGCTCAGTTGAGCCAAATTTTCTTAGTTCTAGCGCCTTGGGTTGTGATCCTCAAAGTGCCACTTTCAGATTTTATATACTGCTAAATTTACAATTTTGGTCTGAAAAGGGAAAGCACATCTCCTTGAATTTATTGATTCATTTTTTTTTTTTTCGAAAATTTAGCTCTGGAATTTGTTTTCATGTATTGTGTATAGGCTAAAAGGAATTCGGATCAAAATAAAACATACTTCTGCCAGAGCATCACAATAGGTATTTTTGAGTATTTTTCGGCTAACCTATGTTTTGAATAAAGAATTAGCTGTAACTATTTCGTAATTAATTAAAACAGTTTCAAAACCTGAAGAATCTGCTTACTTTCAGAAAATTTCAGTTTAAATCTGAATAAACTTAGTTCTTTGACTGGAATTCAAATTTTAATTAATTTGATCCTATAAATCCTACGAAACTCCCGATTGTTTGTTTTATCAGTTTTCTATATGGCCTGATAGCTTCCTTTAAAGTCCGATAAGGCCATACTTTCCGTTATCAATTTCCTTATGGTCTGATAGTTTCTTTTGTGGCCTGGTAGCAGATATGTAGGCAATGACCTCCCTTTAGCTGTCTTCAGTGCCTATATACATATATTAAAAGAATAATGAAGCTTTGGAAGTGACCTGTGCGAAAACAAAAAGTGAATGAATAATATCCAGTGTTGTCTGATATGCTCTGCCAGTGAATAACGAAACTAAGCAGATATTATATATATATATATAATAATTTATAATACCTCATTATTCCAATTTTAAAAATACCTCATCTTTCCAATTTTTCCTCTCTCTTCAGTCCTTCCAGATGGTTGAATCCAGGAAATCAACTTTATCAAGTCAATTTTCATTGTCCTAGCACGTCCAGAAGTACCGAACTCGCCAAAGCACTGGACCCCCCTAACTACCCCAAAGAGAGTGGATCCAGTCCGGTTTCGTCAATCACGTATCTACGACATCTGCTTATTCTACCCACCAAGTTTCATCCCGATCTCTCAACTCTAAGCGTTTTCCGAGATTTCCGATTTCCCCCTCTAACTCTCCCCCAATGTCACCAGAACCGTTCGGGGTTAAAATAAGAGATCTGAGACATGAGTTTCTTCTTAATATCAAATTCAAAAATACCTCACGAACGGTCACCCGCTCTTAAGTTAAAAATACCTCAATTTTTGTAATTTTTCCGAATTAACACCCCCTCCAACTCCCCCAAAGAGAGCGAATCCATTTCGGTTATGTCAATCACGTATCTAGGACTTGTGCTTATTCTTCCCACCAAGTTTCATCCTGATCATTCCACTCTAAGCGTTTCCCATTTTCCGGTCCCCCAAAATCCCCCCAATGACACTGGGTCCGGTCAGGATTTAAAACATGAGATCTGAGTTACAAGGTCCTTCTAATATGAAATTTCATCCGATGAAATTCAAGATCCGATCACTCCTTCGTAAGTTAAAAATATCTCATTTTTTCTAATTTTTCAGAATTAACCCTCCCCCCAACTCCCCAAAAGAGAGTGAATTCGTTCTTTTTATGTCAATCACGTATCTAGGATTTGTGCTTATTTTTCCCACTAAATTTCATCCCGATCCCTCCACTCTAAGCATATCCCAAGATTGTAGGTTTCCCCGTCCAATGTCACCTGATCCGGTCGGAAGTTAAAGTAAGAGCTCTGAGACATGATATCCTTCTAAATATCAAATTTAATTAAGATCCGATCTAATTTTTCCAAATTAACCGTGCTCCCACTCCCCCCCCCCCAGATGGTCGAATCGTGGAAACAACTATTTCAAATTTAATCTGGTCTGGTCCCTGATACGCCTGCTAAATTTCATCGTCCTAGCTTATCTGGAAGTGCCTAAACTAGCAAGACTGGGACTGACAGACCGACAGACCTACAGAATTTGTGATCACTGTATGTCACTTGGTAAATACCAAGTGCCATACAAAGTTTCTCTGGGGACGGAATATTTAGTTGAAGGTTGGCTCCAGTATGACTTATTTTGGAAAAGGGTTATTTCCAGGCTTTGGGCAAGCCATGGGTGGAAGTAGTTATAGGCTCTATTAAACTGAAGGAAAAATTGACTTTCTTAAAACTTGAAATTCCCTCCCCCTCGCCCTATTTTAGATAGGGCTTGTGGAATCAGAGCTCGATATGAGCCCTGATCCTATTCATCTTTGGTCTAGCTTTCATTTGGATCCGTTGCTCCATTCGCAAGTTATACTAAATTAAACCAAAAGCTTGACTTTTTTTCAGCACTTAAAACCCACTCCCCTCGTTCTATTTGAGCTAGGGTTTTCATCTCAAAACTTGATGCCTGTCACGGTCTTAGGCACCTTTGATTCAATCTTCATTGAGATCCATCAATCTCTCGCAAGCTACACTGAATTAAATGAAAAACTCAACTTTTAATTAAGCTTGGGTCTCCATTCCAGAACTCAATGTATATCATACTCTTAGGCATCTTTATTCAATTTTCATCGAAATTCATCTCCATATGCAAGTTACAGTGAATTAAATGAGAAACTCAAATTTTTTTAACACTTAAAGCCCCATAACCCTAAATAAGCTCAATTTCAATACCAATCTGACTGGCGGTTCTCCCTCTATACTCGATTGCACAGACGTGCGGACAGACAGACAGATCTCAAAAACCTACCTTGATGGATATTTTCCACTATCCAAATAGATGATGATACCTGGATGATGATATGCCATTGTTTTCCTTTTTTTGGATCCAATTAGCCAACATGGCTACCTAAGATGTTGCAAAATTCGTCCGTCCGTCTGTCTGTCTGTCCGTCCGTCTGTGTAATCACGTATAGGGGGAGAAACGCTGGTTGGATTTAGATGAACATTTTGATGGCCAGATTTGGTGCCAAGGATCATGAGACACATCAAGTTGAAAGATGAAGACCCTAGCCCAAATAAAACAGGGGGGAGAGGGCTTTACCTCCTAAAAACAGTTTTTCGTTTAATTCAGAGTAACTTGCGACCGGAGTGATGGATCTGAATGAAAATTGAAACAAAGAGGCTTAAGACCATGACACATATCAAGTTTTGAGATAAAGACCCTAGCTCAAATTTAACAAGGGGGAGTGGGTTTTAATTCCTGAAAAATTTAAGTTTTCTGTTTAATTTAGTATAACTTGCAAATGGAGTAACGGATCCGAATGAAAACTAGACCAAAGATGCCTAAGATCAGGGTTCATATCAATCACAAACCCTATCTCAAATTGGGCGAGGGGGAGAGGGTTTCAAGTCTTAAGAAAGTTGAGTTTTCCTTTAATTTACTAGGGCCTATAACTTATGAACGGAGTGACAAATCTGAAGTCAGATTCGTCTGAATACCTGAATTTGCTGGAACAAATTTGACAGAATACCACTGCATTGGATCCAGCTAGAATTCCCTAGACTTGTTTATTGCAGACAACATTTAGATGGGCAAAGATTCATAACTTCAGTAGTTGTACCAATAATATGGTCCTGAAGATGATGAAATGGTAGAAATCTAGGCTCAGTTGACAAGATGAAAAAATTTAAACACTAATGCCAGAAATATAAGCCCAAATGTACTACAGTATGCAACATTTAGCACAAAACAAGGGGTTTTAGCTCACTGTCGACCAGTGAACTGTGAAATAATTTCAATTTTCTTTGTTATATAACTTTTAAACAAAAATTAAACCAAGTGTTAATCATACTATAATTTTTTTTTTCGTCAAAAATAAATACCTTATTTCATATCCAAAAATAGGGCATGGAGCTATATGTGAGTTTACTCTAAATCTAAAGGGTGATGTTTTCTTGTACATTGCCAAAGCACAGACACACAAAAGCTATATCTGAGTGTGCTCTAAATCTAAACGTGATGTTTTCTTGTACATTGCCGAAGCACACACATACACAAAATTTTCGTGTCAAAGGTAAAGTATTTGAAAAACAAGTACATTAAAAGTATCTTAAGTAATAAATATTTCGTAATATTACTTAAGTATCAAGTAATAAGTACACCCTAAAGTTTTTACTTAAGTAGTACTTCAAGTAAAAGTACTTCAAGTAAGTGACAGCACTGATATATATATATATATATATATATATATATATATATATATATATATATATATATATATATATATATATATATATATATATATATATATATATATTATATATATATATATATATATATTTATATTTATATATATATATATATATATATATATATATATATATATATATATATATATATATATTTATATATATATATATATATATATATTTATATATATATATATATATATATATATATATATTTATATATATATATATATATATATATATATATATATATATATATATATATATATATATATATATATATATATATATATATATATATATATATTGCACGTTAAAAAAGGATATGCCCATCTTGTTCATTGCCGTACATACATCGCAATTATCGCTTAAAATATGTTTTTCTCAAAACACAAGCTAGATCTAATATATGCCTTAGGTCATATTTTGTGGCAGAATTATGTTTAAAAAAGCTTTATCACAACTGGATTTTCTCAACTAGAATGTTAGTTCTTGATAATGAAATATTGTCTGCAGGTAAAAAGGTCTCTTTTTCAGCTTTAAAGAAGCTTCAGCACATGATCAAATAAACACTTTTGGGATATATGTCAGATATTATAATTTATGACAATGAGTTAGGGGGGGGGGGACAAATAAAACTGTTGCTAAAGTATTTATTTATCGAAACAGATTCAAAATTGTTTATTTCTTAAAATCTTTTAGATGGCTATCCTTTTTAGCTACAATTTCCAACCAATC
Source organism: Artemia franciscana (assembly GCF_032884065.1). NCBI lineage: Eukaryota > Metazoa > Arthropoda > Branchiopoda > Anostraca > Artemiidae > Artemia > Artemia franciscana. The sequence goes on from NW_027067498.1 coordinate 204,941, forward strand.
CTTTATAAGTTCAAGCCAAGATTAAAATAAATCATGTAACAATTAGAAATCGCTGTTCTTTTTAATTCCATTGTTATATAGTAAGAGTTCCTGTTTCAGCCTATGAGCAATATGCACACCCAGTTGGTAAGCTATGATAGTTTACCTTACCGTCTATGTTGGTTGATTGATAAGGATTGAAAATATTAGAGACGGTTCAGTGACTACTGTAGATAAAAATATCGCCTTGATTTGAATACTTAAAGAAACATATTGGTTTTGTATGACTTGTGTATCATACGCAACACACTCTAAAAACATCATGGACATTTGTGTTTACCAGATGATTGGTGCATTTTACTAAGAAGTGAGGGATTTGCTTCATTTCAATGCATGGACCGTTCGCTACCCTGCAAACTGGACCCTGCTAGCTTCACTCCAGGTATTCTGGGCCCTGTTTGGTATGGTTGAAGCAATTTTGTTGGTTTTATCGTGGTTGCAGCGGTAGCTGCAACCTAGTAAAATTATTAATAATAGCTCAACAAAAAAGGATGTTCTACCCTGTCATTACAATCCACACAAAGTGTTCGCTTTTAGAGCCAATGGTGTACAAATTGGGATCATTTCTTTGTTGCTTGGGCTATGCTGTAGAAAAAATATTGCAATGCGGGAGCAGGTAAACGGTTGCTACTCATCTAACAAGCATGGTGGTAATCAATTGTAACAGATAATCAGGCCTAAACGCAGTGTTTGATGACATTTTTCTTGCTGCTCGACTGCTTCAGACACTTCGAAAGAAACTCAGGAACACTTTGCTGTATGGAAGAAAAAGGGGGTGGAGCTCACGCCACCCATCCTGCTTGAAGATCCTATGAATGAATATATGAATGTTCTTTATCACCTATCTATAAACAAAAAAAAAGAGAAAGCAATGGAGTACATTAAAAGAAAGAAAACAAAACGAACATGCCATAAAGATGTACCCAAATTACTAATAATACTCAATCTAAAATATCGCGCCCTTCCAAGGGTGAGAAGAGGATTGGTTGTTCAGTTTCTGAAACTCTTCAGTTTCTGAAACTGTTCATCCCCGGCTGAACCGGTTCCACCACACCAAAACTGTTAACGATTTTTCTGTTCTTGTACTATTCACATAACACTATTCTATAACACTATTCTTAACTATCTATTCACATAACACTATTGGTTAGTGCTGCGACGAGCACTATGGTGCCTTCTTCTTATGATTAATATCCAATGATTGAAGTGAGACTGGTAAACCACGTGGTTCTATTTCTAAAGTTCAGATTCCTAATGGGAAGTGTCAAATCGTGACGAATTGGTGCTGTCGGATCAAAATAAAACAGTTTGCCAATACGAATTGTAAGTAGAGGAGATAGCATAAGTAATATACATTGAAACTCATATCTGCACAATGGCAAGGGAAAGAAGTGTCAAATAGTGCTGAACTGGTGGAGTTGGGTCATAATATAACAGTTCGTTACCAGACACTGTAAGTAGAGGAGATACCAGCACAAAGACAATCCTTATGGAAGGTTGTTCCACCAAAGCCATCAATTACGTTCCTCAAACCCACGTCTATCAGGAATAGGGTAACAATAGTGGCAGGCACTTCGTTTAGGTTATCGAACCCAAACATAGTTTTCGGTCTTCAACTCTTGTCTTCAAACTCCAAGGAAACTGGAACAAACATAGCCTTTGCTGTTGATGGGGAAGAAACAACAAAATGAGCTTGTCAAAACACATTATATGCGTAGGATATTATAAATTAAGAGATCTACGATTGGACATTTACGAAGCCTTAAAAAGTGTTTTTATCTACAGTGGTTTATTGAGCTATTAATTTTTGGAAATGTTGAGAGCCTTCTACAACGACTAAATTTAAGTAACAGTGTAGGATGCATCTATGGTATAAGAATTATGGCTATTTTTGTAATTCAATTTGTAGTGTGCCAAAAAATTAACAGTTTTTTTTTATAACCAAAAACTAACTAATTTATTAGACATCAAAATCTAACCAGAAGTTTCCGTTTTTTATGGCACTTGGTATTAACCAAGTGACATATAGCGATCGTAAATTCTGTTGGTCTGTCGGTCCCGGTTTTGCTACTTTAGGCATTTCCAGGTAAGCTAGGACGATGAAATTTGGCAGGTGTATCAGGAACCAAACCAGATTAAATTAGAAATTGTCATTTCCCTGATTCGACCATCTGGGGGGTGGGGAGTGGGGGCCGGTTAATTCAGAAAAAATAGAAAAAATGAAGTATTTTTAACTTACGAACAAGTGATGGGATCTTAATGAAATTTTATGTTTGGAAGGATATCGTGTCTCAGAGCTCTTATTTTAAATCCCGACCAGGTCCGTTGACATTGGGGGGAGTTGGAGGGGGGAAACTAAAATCTTGGAAAACGCTTGGAGTGGAGGGATCGGGATGAAACTTGGTGTGAAAAATAAGCAGAAGTCCTAGATACGTGATTGACATAACCGGAACGGATCTGCTCTGTTTAGGGGAGCTGGGGGGAGGGTTAATTCTGAAAAATTAGAAAAAAATGAGGTATTTTTAACTTACTAAGGAGTCATCGGATCTTAATGAAATTTCATATTTAGAAGGACCTTGTAACTCAGATCTCTTACTTTAAATCCCGACCGGATCCAGAGCAATTAAGGGGGGGAGCTGGGGGAAAACCGGAAATCTTGGAAAACACTTAAAGCAGAGAGATCAGGATGAAACTTGGTGGGAAGAATAAAAACAAGTCCAAGATACTTGACTGACACAAATGGAACGGATTTGCTCTAGATCCAGTAACATATGGGGGAGTTGGGGGGGGGGAGCCTAAAATCTTGGAAAACGCTTTTTTGGAGGGATCGGGATGAAACTTGGTGGGAAAAATAAGCAGAAATCCTAGATACGTGATTGACATAACCGGAACGGATCCGCTCTATTTGGGGGAGGTGGAGGGGGGAGGGTTAATTCTGAAAAATTAGAAAAAATGAGGTATTTTTAACTTACGAATGAGTGATCGTATCTTAATGAAATTTCATATTTAGAACGACCTCGTAACTCAGATCTCTCATTTTAAATCCCGACCGGATCCAGCGTCATTGGGGGGGGGGATCTTGGAAAACACTTAAAGCGGAGAGATTAGGATGAAACTTGGTAGGAGAAATGAAAAAATGTCCAAGATACGTGACTGACATAACTGGACTGGATCCCTCTTTGTTGGAGTTGGGGGGGGGGATGAGTAAATCGGAAAAATTAGAAAAAATGAGGTATTTGTAACTTGTGGATGATCAGATTTCAATGAAATTTAATATTTAGAAGGATCTTGTGTTTTAGAGCTCTTATTTTAAATCCCGACCAGATCCGGTGACATTGGAGGGAGTTGGAAGGGGGAACCGGAATTCTTGGAAAACGTGAAAATTGAGGTATCTTTATCTTACGAATGGGAGATCGGATCTTAATAAAACTTGATATATAGAAGAATCTTATGTCTCAGATGCTCCATTTTCAAATCGAATTGGATCTGGGGACATAGGGGGTTGGAGGGGGGAAAGAGAAATCTTGGAAAACGCTTAGAGTGGAGAGATCAGGATGAAACTTGATGGGAAGAATTAGCACAAGTTATAGATACGTGATTGACATAATTGGAACGGATCTGTTCACTTTGGAGGAGCTGGGGGGTGTTGATTTGGAAAAATTAAAAAAATTGAGGAATTTTTAACTTAACAACGGGTGACCAGATCTTAATGAAATTTGATATTTAGAAGAACTCATGTCTCAGAGCACTTATTTCAAATCCTGACCAGATCTGTTGACATTGGGAGGAGTTGTAGGGGGAAACCGGAAATCTTGGAAAACGCTTAGAGTAGAGAAATCGGGATGAAACTTGGTGAGTAGAATAAGCAAATGTCGTAGATACGTGGTTGACGTAACCGTACTGGATCCACTCTCTTTGGAGGAGTTAGGGGGTGGGGTTCAGTGCTTTGGCGAGTTTGGTGCTTCTGGACGTGATAGGACGACGGAAATTGGTAGGCGTGTTCGGGAGCTGCACAAATTGACTTGATAAAGTCGTTTTCCCCGATTAGACCATCTGGGGGGCTGAAGGGAGAGGAAAAAGTAGGAGAAAATGAGGTATTTATAACTTACGAGTGGGTGATCGGATCTTAATGAATTTTGATATTTAGAAGGACCCCGTGACTCAGAGTTCTTATTTTAAATCCCGACCGGCATTAAGCCTCTGATTTTCCTTTTAAATCAATCTATTGATTCTTAGAATTTTGCTAGAGCTCATACCATATGAGCTCTTTGCTCGTCCGGCCTCGTCACAAGTGCCGTATGAGCTCATAGCTCTTGTTTCGTATTAGCAAAAAAATAAGAAAAACATGAAATAATATTTGGTTACTTGTATCGGCACTCCTACCTTTTTAGCGGTTGTAACGAATTGACAGACTAAAAATTAATTTTTTGCAGGTTTTTTAGGCTATGAAGTTTTCGTACAGAAATTAAGAATCATAGTTAGTATTTATAATCACAAGATAATCCATGGAATGGAACGTTATATTAAAAATATGTTGCTTCTCTATGTGTGCTTATAGTTTAAAATTAATTAGGTTAGATTAATTAAGTTCAAATAGAAATAGCGGTTCAAACTCGAAATGTGTCAGTTTCTGTTCGTTTCTTTTTTTCTTTTTTTGCTGTTATTGTGCGCGCATAAATGATTGTAGAAGTTATAGTAATTGGGGAAATAAATTTTTTGGACGATTTATGAACCACTTCTTAATTTCAAATTTATGGGAAGTACAGACTACTAGATTGTTATCCTTTTGACTATTCGTGTGGAAAAATGTTCGTATATTCTAAAATTTACAGTTAAGTATGTGTTATATGGTAAATGGTATTTTTTTCATTAAATCGTTGCCATTGATAGAGTATTCTTTGCTCGAGTCAAGAACATTTAAAAAGTTAAACTTGATTGAATTTTTCCTTTAAAAATGAATAAAATCTCCTTTTGGTGTTGGTTGAATAGTAAATAATCATGTGTATTAATTTAATTTTTATATCGTTTGGTCCCACTGATTCTGCCGAAACCACAGGTAAAGTATAAAAAAAAAAAACAATTGAGATTTTCAGTTTTATATCAGCTTTTTATTTGTTTTTTGTTTTTTATTTCTTCATTATGAGCTTTCCTAAAATAAAATCGTTTTGATTTTATTTTAAGTACTACCTTAAAATTGAAATAACATATATTTTTTTAAGATAGATTTGTTTCGTCAGGTTTTTAGAAATACACCTAGTAATATATTTTATGTCTCTACATTAAAAGGAATTCATTTTCCTTTTTATGTTTTGAAAATTTTTCTCTTTTCTTGTTGTACTTTTCTGTATTAGTTATTGCGTCATAATCTTTCGTCTTAGTCTAAATACAGTTCGTAGTATAACACAACGCTATTTATTTCCACTTTTCCTGGGGCCATGACTTGGCTGGTTACCGAGCGTCAGCTGCTTAATCTTTTGAATTTGGGGTGGTGGTATTCAGCAAATGCTTGTAACATCTCCGCCCTTGGTGCTGCAGTTCACCAATCGGTGTCAAACTAGTTTTTTACGTATCATTCCTGTTCCATTGTCCACTGAGCAAGGGGCTTGAAAAATAACACCCATTTGGTGAGACCGTTATTAAGCATCCTACAGACGGTTCCCCCTCAACTCGGCACGTGCAAAAATTACTAAATATATTTAAGTCCTAATTTTTGAGCGATTTACGTACCCCTTACTTCAACCAAAATTAAATACAATATCCATGTATCTTGAACTATTATATCTTGTCAGCCCAATCTGCGTGGTGTTACCTGGAAATCTTTATAATGGTTTAGTGTATGTTGATGTAACATTTGATTTTATTGTGCTTACCGCTGTCATTTTACTATCAACTTACCCTCCTCCAAGCAGCTCCCCCTCACTCCCTCTTGACCGTCTTCTGTCACTTCCTGTCGTTTCGTGCCATTGCCTGCGTTAAGATTGATCACCAACATGAAATCCATGTCTTACGTAAATTATGATTCAAAAGTAGGATTTCACAAATTTGTCTTCCTCCAAATCCTCCCTCCTCCTCCCCCCCTCCTTACCTGTCGCCTGAACCCTTCCTTCCAGAGAGGGTTGCACGTGCCAAGTTTTTATCCCAATTGGTCCATTTGTTTAGGATGCGTCAAAAAAAAAAACAAAAAAAAAACAACTAAGTGCTTTATAGGATAGATGTAAGACTAGCTTAATTTCTATCAAATACTTAAACTTACTTTTGTTTGTGCTGTCAGTTTTTTTCTCTACTGAAAAATGTCAGTGACTCTTGTGCTCCCTCAGGTGTCGTTTCATGGAGATACATTACGAGCGACCTCCAACCTCCAGCAAGCCCGCCGCTGTGGAGACAACTGTGATCTACTTGCCTGACATATGGAACTGCATGCCGACAAGACTTGAGTGGAGTGAGATGAAGGAGGGATACAAGAACCTACTCGAGAGGAAACTCTTAGGAGATGGAGAACCAGAAAGCCAAGCTGAACCAAAGGAGGAGGAAGAACCAAAGGAATCTAAGGCACATAACTGGTTTTCATCTTTTGCCTGGGCTTTCCTTTTTTTTATATGTCAGGGGGATATAAATATCCTAGATGGCGATATTACACGTGGATTAAACAAGTTCAATATCCATAAAGATGATATATGGAGTGGTTGATGTTTCAAAGGCTCTCTATTTTAAATTAAATTTTTCTTTCTGTGGGAATAAGCTTTCTCTTCATTTGCTGAAATCTATCTAGAACTCTCTACTACTTTTCTATTTCTTCTTTATTAGTGTCTCGGTAAAAATCTTGTTCTACAAGGAAATGTTTAGTTTATGTTTTATTTTTTTTTTAAATTAGTATTTGATTAATATATAAAATATAAGATTTTTACCATTCTCATTACTTGGAGGCAGAAGATTTTAAGAAACTGTAATAATCATTTGCCAATTGTAGGAAACATCTGAAACATCAGAGGAAACTTCAGTCCCAGCTGTTACTGTCAAGGAAGAAGGAGGAAATGGGGCGGAAAAGAAAGAAGAAGACCAGGCTGTGTATTCTCAACTTGTTCGAGAGGAGGTCTCCAATATGAAGGTTTGGTTCTTCTTGCTCTCACTACATTCCCTTTAATTCCTAGGATTATAGAAGCATAATCCCTAGGATTATAGAAGACCGGCTGCAAAGCATGATATTGAAAGCATGATTGAACCAAATGCCTTTCTAACTTTTTCTTGAATATTTAAAATTAACAAGAGTCAGTAATACATATCACAACTATATGTCAAGAGTCAGGTCACACGGTTCAAAAAGAAAACATTCTCAATACCTATGCTTTTTGCTCGTGGTAAATAAAAGGTCAAGGACAGGGACAAAGAGTGAGGGTAACTTACAAGATTTGAAACTGGTGCTAGTATCAACAAAAACTCAACACCATCCACCGTTTGGCATTTCTTTGCATTTTTTCAATATAATAATAAGAATAAATAAATTGGTTTGTGTAGTTTGTAAAATTAGTGTAGTAATAATTTCTGATCTCAGTTTCTGACAGAAAAACGATTACAAAGCTTGAAAAAATGCCAAGAGACGCCAAACACTTGATGATGTTATTTTTTAATTTTTTGTTATTATTTTTTTGTTTTGCTTACACTAGTGCCAGTTTCCACTCTTGTAAGCTACCCATGCTCTTTCGATAGGACTGAAATCCACAAAACTTTAAATCATAGTCTTATCGATCACACTCTGCTACCTGGGCTGTCCTCTTTCTTAACTTTCCTATCAAGTTTTCAAAACAAAAAAGCTGAGCTGACTTCACTTTACTTTAAAGTTACAAATTTTTTTTGTTTTGGTTGACGTCCTTTTAATAGCGTGACAATACATCCTCTTTCTTGGAAAACACATCCATGTGTTAAAATACGTATGGCTTGGTACGCATAATTTGTTGTATTTCTTCGTGCTTGTAGATTCTGTTTCTTCATCCTTGTTTATTCTTAGTTTAAGCAACCTAATATTCCAAGCCTATTCTTTCATAATGAATTCGTAAACCTTCAAATGTCCATTAATTTTGCTTACCATTTATCTAGAACTCGCATATCCTCTGCATAATCCAAGTCTAGGGAACTTCAACGTCCCATTCGATACCAGATTCTACATTAGTCTTTGCTATGTTCCTTGAGACAAAGTCGATGAAAATAATCCGTATAAGCGAGTTTGAGACACTGTACTACTTAATTCGTGACTCCTCCCTTCCTCGAACCAACAACTTATCTCGTTCCCTACCTCAGCTGCATCGATATCATTCTTTTACGTAATAATAGTTTTGTGCATTTTTATAGGAGTCCAGTAAATATATAACCTTCACCAACGATATAACCTTCAAAGAAGCCTTTATAGAATAAATGAAATACCTACTCGTAGTCTATAAAATCAGGACAAAAATTTTGTTTGGCACGGGGTCAGTGGTATGACTGACAATTTTTCAATGGTTGTTTCCAAACTCTCTGAGTCGTCCCAGCCAAGTGGATGGCGTGCTAGATTTGATTCCTTGACCGAAAGGCAGTGGTTCAATTCCTGGTGTTGCCAGTTATTTGGTTGGGGACGAGGGTCAGTCACGTGACTAAGCTCAGCCAGAGTCGACCCAGCTCTAAATCGGCGCCTGGAGAAATCGGGGGAGGGGGGAAATAGACAGAAGGGGAAAGCGAAAGAATAGGGTGGCTGGCCCCCATCGCCCCAGTGTACTTCACGGCTGAAAGACCTTGAGACGGAGATCAGCACCGCTGGTTCGGACTTGAAGAAGTCTAGTGCTGCGTCCTTTTTTTTACTTTTATTCTTTTGTTGAATATGAAAGTAATGAATTGCTATTTCTTAACTTATTTTCTTTTCCTTTCTGTGAGTATGCTGCTGAAAACTGTTTATACATGATCACTACATGGATTTCAGTATATGAGCTTGAGAATTGAGCTGAATAAACATCTTGTTGAAACGCTTCCTGAAGATATTTTGGTGCTTCAGGAACTTAAGCAAAATATGCCATACGACAGAATGCTCTACCCTCCCCCACTTCTCCACTCCTAAGGGTCAGACTTGAGTCCTGCTATGGTATTTCTAGCCCTTAAAGTCCTTGTGTAATTTTCTGTTGTCACAGGCTACTGAGCTGGAAAAGAATTGTGCTCCGTGGATTGGAAGCTAAGGGCTTAAAAGTTGAGCTGAATGACCATCTTGTTGAAGCGCTTAAAAAAGATCTGCTGATGCTTCAGGTACCTAAGCAGAATATGTAATACGACAGAATGCTCTACCCTTTCCCACTTCGCCACTCCTAAGGAACAGACCCGAGTCGTGCTACGGTGTTTCTAGCCCTTAAAGTTCTTGTGTAATTTTCTGTTGTTACAGGTTACTGAGCTGAAAAAAGAATTAGAGCTCCTTGGATTGGAGGCTAAGGTTTCAAAAGTTGAGCTGAATGACCATCTTCTTGAAGTGCTTTCTAAAGATATGCTGATGCTTCAGGAACCTAAGCAAAATATGTCATACGACAGAATGCTTTAACCCCCCCCCCCACTCCCCTACTTCTAAGGGTTAGACCTATGTCCAGCTATGGTATTTCTAGACCTTAAAGTCCTTGTGTAATTTTCTGTTGTTACAAGTTACTGAGCTGAAAAAAGAATTTGAGCTCCGTGGATTGGAGGCTAAGCGTTTAAAAGTTGAGGTTAATGACCATCTTGTTGAACCCCTTTCTAAAGAAATGCTGATGCTTCTGGAACTTCAGCAAGATATGTCATGTGACGGACTGCTCTACTCTCCCCCACTCCTCTACTCCTAAGAGTCAGACCTGTGTCCAGCTATTGTGTTTCTAGCCCTTAAACATCTTGTGTAGTTTTCTGTTGTTACAGGTTACTGAGCTGAAGAAAGAATTAGAGCTCCGTGGATTGGAGGCTAAGGGTTTAAAAGCTGAGCTGATTGACCGCCTTGTAGAAGCAATTTCCAAAGAGGCAGAAACAGTTGCTGAACCTGCTGAGACTGAAATAAAAGAAGAAAAAATGGAGGTAGAGGAGTCTAAACCGGATGAAGGAGTCAAGAAAGAGAATGGTATAGAAGGGAATGAAACCGAAGAGAAGCCAGCTGTTGAAGAGCAGAAGGAGCCTGAAAAGGTAAGTGATTAAACGTAGATGCTAAAAAAGGTAGATGGTAAAAAAATTAATTTGAAACATAATCTTAGCGAATATAAATATGGAATTAATCGTGACAACTGCAATCGTGACAAACCTTGCTATTCTTTTAATACTCAGGAAATTTGTCTCTTTCATTCTATCTACCATCCATATCTCTTTTCAATTTTTTTTTTACCATACATCTCTCGCCTCCATTCATTCAATTTGACACTTTCACGCAAAAAATGTATCAAACTTTCATCCTGAGATTCACACATAGGACAACCAATAGATTCTACTTATATTATTGGTATGGTTTCCCGGAATAAATACGAAATTTCATTAAAGAAAATATAATATAAAATAAAATAACAAAATAAAGAAAATATAATATGGTTTCCCACTACAGTTTTTACTTTCAATTTTATAAGAATAAAAATCTTTCGTTCTCAAAACGGGGTAAGATAAGTCATATTTTTTATCTGCAATTTTATTTCTTCTTTTTTTCTTCCTCTTCTCTATTTTCGGTCTGTGGCCTGAATTGTTTTCGGTAATTATCAGTCAATAGCAACCATTCATTCTTAAAATTAACAACTGAGGGATTACATTTTAATTTACCAACCTTGAAGAAGCACTTGCTGCCTTAATTTTTTGTGTTACTATTTATTTATTAATTTTTCTTTTTTTGATCCTTGTTTGGTTTTTCTTTTTTGTCATGACGTGCTCATGTTTGCTCCAGCTATTGTAATGAGCAAAATATATTCTTTTCTTTAAAAAAATCAATAAAGAGGTAAACAAACCCACATCTTTTAGATATTTAAAAGAAAAAGACTAAGAAAAAATGAATAATATAGATTCCATTTAAACAAAGACAGCAGATACAATAAAAAACAGATAAAGATCTTAGGGAAGAGGATAGATTTAAAAAGTGTTTAGGGTAAAAAAAAAAAAAATCCTTTTCAATAAAGAAGCTAAGTGAAATCACAAACTTTTCTAGATTTAAAAATAAAAACTTAAAAGATACATTCTAGAGCAGATAGATTTCTATTTTTTCCAAGTGAAGAAGCAAAAATCTAAATTTAAAAAACAGTTTATATAATATTATGACGAGAAAGTAGAATTATGTATAAAATGTAAAGATGCTATGTATACTAAAATACATTAGATATTAGAGTATATAGATATTAGTAGTAATAGTAGTATATATACATGACTTCAACTATGCGACAACAAGGGAGAGAATGTCCTCCCTCATTCCGGACGGGTGCCAAAAAGCTCACCTGGAAATTTTTTTAAATAAGAACCTGAAAATATAATTTTTTTCTTATTTCAACACTCTCCCCAGCGATTAGGAATGTACTCTGCCCCCCTTTCCTTTCAGACCTTTATGCACCTATATTGACAGAGTACATTAATCGTATTTAAAGATGCGTTTTTTATATCACCTGGTATCTACCAAGTGACATATAGCGATCGCAAATTCGGTCAATATATCGACTGTCTGTCTGTCCCGGTTTTGCTACTTTAGACACTTTCAGGTAAACTAGGACGGTGAAATTTGGCAGGCGTATCAGGCACCAGACCAGATTAAATTAAAAATTGTCGTTTTCCCGATTTGACCACCTGGGAAGGGGGGGGGGGGGAATAGGGGGACGGTTAAATCGGAAACATTAGAAAAAATGAAGTATTTTTAACTTACGAAAAGGTGATCTGATCTTCATGAAATTTGATGTTTGGAAGGATATCGTGTCTCAGAGCTCTTATTTGAAATCCCGACCGGATCCGGTGACATTGGGGGAGTTGAGGGGGGGCCTAAAGTCTTGGAAAACGCTTAGAACGGAGGGTTCGGGATGAAACTTGGTGGGAAAAATAATCATTAGTCCTAGATACGTGATTGATATAACCTGAAGAGATCCACTCTCTTTGGGGGAGCTGGGGGGAGGGTTAGTTTTGAAAAATTTGAAAAAATGAGGTATTTTTAACTTACGAAGGAGTGATCGGATCTCAATGAAATTTCATGTTTGGAAGGATATCGTGTCTCAGAGCTCTTATTTTAAATCCCGACCGGACCCGGTGACATTAGGGGGAGTTGGGGGGGGGGGGGAACCAAAAATCTTGGATAACGCTTAGAGTGGAGGGATCGGGATGAAACTTGGTTGAAAAAATAAGCACAAGTCCTAGATACGTTATTCCCATAACCGGAACGAGCTCTCTTTGGGGGAGTTGGGGTGGTGGTGGTTAATTCTAAAAAAATAGAAAAAACGAAGTATTTTTAACTTACGAAGGAGTAATTGGATCTTAATGAAATTTCGTATTTAGAAGGACTTCGTAACTCAGATCTCTTATTTTAAATCCCGACCGGATTCAGTGTCATTGGAGGCTGGGAACCGGAAATTTTGGAAAACGCTTAAGCGGAGAGATCAGGAGGGAACTTGGTGGGAAGAATAAGTACTAGTCCAAGATACGTGAATGATATAACGGGATCGGATCCGCTCTCTTTGGTGGAGTTGGGGGGGGGGAGAGTATTTCGGAAAAATTAGAAAAAATGAGGTATTTGTAACTTACGAACGGGTGATCAGATCTTAATGAAATTTGATATTAGAAGGATCTTGTGCTTTAGAACTCTTACTTTAAATCTCGACTAGATCCAGTGACATTGGGGAGAGTTGGAGGGAGAAATTGGAATTCTTGGACAACGTGAAAATCAAGGTATCTTACGAATGGGTTTAATGAAACTTGATGTATAGAAGAATCTTGTGTCTCAGTTGCTCCATTTTCAATTCGAATCGGATCCGGGGACATAGAGGGTTGGGAGGGGGGGGGGAACAGAAATCTTGAAAACCGGAAATCCTGAAAAACGTTTAGAGTGGAGAAATTGGGATGAAACTTGATGGGAAGAATAAGATGAAAATTGGTAGGCGTGTCAGGGAGCTGCACAAATTGACTTGATAAAGTCGTTTTGCCCGATTCGACCATCTGGAGGGCTGAAGGGAGAAGAAAAATTAGAAAAATTGAGTTTTTTTTTTAAACTTTAGAAGGACCTCTTGGCTCAGAGCTCTTATTTTAAATCCCGGGCATTAAGCCTCTGATTTTCCTTTTAAAGCAATCTATTGATTCCTAGAATTTTGCAAGAGCTCATACCATGATCTCTTTTTTGTAATCTCTAAAAAAGAGACAGCTCTTTTTTGTATCTTCTCAAGTCTATCTTATTGATCTTTCGCCAAACCCGGATGCCAAGCTGGACACGCATACTCAAGAGAAGGTCTAACATAGCTGCACTATACAGATTTCAAAACCGCAGTTGGCATACCAAATCTCTTCAGTTGGAAAAAGATTGTAAAAGTGAGGTGCCTTTTTTAGTCAGATAGTCAACGTGCGAATTCCATTTTAAATCTTCTTCCTAAAGTACTCCAAGTATTTTAGCAGTTTTCTCTATCGGCTGTAGGGAGATAGAAGAGTGCCTGTCAACCTTTAGGAAGGAAAAAATCATATAAGACTTAAAGCTCTTAGTCATATATGACTTATATGACTTAAAGTCTAAGTCATATATGACTTTAAAAAGTCATAAAAGAATTAAAGCTCTTAGTTTCGCTGACCGTCAGTTTTACCTTCCCTAATTCAGCTTTTAAATCATTAAAAATTCTCGTCAAGTCAAACTTTTCAGTAGTCGGAGGGTTTAGTTGTAGTGGTAAGACAGTTAAATCATCTTCAATTTAAAACGCTCACGAACTGTTGCTAAAATACGATTAAAAACAAATACGATTTTGTTCAACCTCTAAATCTTTTTGTTATGTCTAAAACCTGGTGATTACACTTTTTTTTTTTTTACTTAATCTTTTGTTTCGTTTTGCTACACCTATCTAGGTGTTCCTAGTTTACTTTAGATCTTACTTTTATTTTCTAGTTCTATTGTTGTATTTTCAATTAATATGCCTTTAATTTTTGTAGACCCCCAATGCTATTGATGAAAAGCAGAAAAAACACTTGGAGCGAATTTACACCATTTCAAAGGAGAATCCTGCAATTATTGTTCATCCATCTCGAGTTGCCAAGAAAGGAGAATTTGACTGCGCTGTTTTATCCCTAAGATCCCTTCTTACGTTACAACCCCATAAGGGTGAAGTCAAGGTAAGTTACGCTTTAAATGAAGTTGTAAAAAAAATACATAGTTTTGGTTTTATTTCACATTCACTGGTTTAATTTGATAATTTAATGTCTTAAAATATAATTGTTAGTGGCACTTGTATGGTTGTAGAAGCGCCAATATTTTTGTCAATATCAAGACAGCAAGTGGGCCACCTTCAGTATTCGTTATTTAGTTCGCTATACATCTCTATTACTATCCGTACATTATCCACATCATGTCCTTGTTTTACTATCTGTAATTTAGCTATGGAAATTTGGAAAAATTCAGATATTTCCAATATTGTAGGATATTCAGATTCTTTTTTTTTTTATTTGTTTGGGTGCTGAGCACACTGGTTTACTCAAAAATTGATTAACATTGTTTTTTTGTTTTTTTTTTTTTTTAATGTTCATCTATTGTTACAATTTTTTATAGAGATATTGCTAATGGGATAGAGCATTTTTATCATTTGTTTTTATAAATGATTGATTTATCTGTTGAAAATCCTCAACTCTCGGAGAAATGATAGAATTATACATTCAAGCATGAGTTCTTCAGCTGAAAATATGTTAAAGATGGGTGTTCCCTTGAGTCTTCGCTACATGACTTATAAATCTATTTGATGTGTTTTTAAAGTTTTTTTCAATCTTGATCTATAGTTGCTTTATTATTTTTTCAGAGATAATGTTAATGAGAGAGAGCATTTTTGTTTTTATAAAAGATTGATTTATCCGTAAAAAAAAAAAAAAAAAAAAAAAAAAAAAAAAAAAAAAAAAAAAAAAAAAAAAAAAAAAAAAAAAAAAATGCTGCCGTCTTCTGTAAGGAAATAATTTCTTAGAGTAGGCTGCCTATCCATCTACAAATAAAACGAAATGAACATATCGAAGAACGGGTCTTATATTTCAAATAAAAAAAATAAAATTTTGAAATAAAATAAAATTTCATAGAAAAAACAACATCTGTTTTTCATTAATAATTATGATAAAAGTCCGAGTATGTCAGCTTCACTTCCGTAAGCCTCTATAAACTGAAAACATACTAAAATAAAAGAAAAGATACAACGAAAATGGAAAACAAAAACACAAACGATAAAAGAAAATTTCCTGACTCCCCGTCTTCTATCACAAACTGTTTTCCAGATAGTAATAATAACAAGCATGTAATTTTGGTAATTCACTGTACAAATAGCATGTAAAATGTCAGTACATAGAATAATTTAATTTCAGTAGTATTGATTAATTTTCTAACTAAATTGACCAACTAAACCAAATAAATTGTAAAAAATTAAATTGACTACAAGCGACTAAAATTTTTGTTTTCTAAAAAAAATTAGCTTAATAATGGGGACAGAGTTTGGATATTGTGTCTGTCATATAAGCAAGATATAGTATGTAACTTATCTCTCATTGTCTTTTTTGGAGGGAAGGGGGGGGGGGGTTAAGATGTTTAGTGTGATACAAAGGCTAAGTGATTTTAATGGAAATGAGATAAAATGAAAACAAGTTTTTTCAACTGAAAGCAAAGAGCAACATTAAAACTTGAAACGAACAAAAATTATTACGTATATGAGGGGATTCACCTCCTTCGTCAGTCCTTCGCTCTTTATGCTAGAGTTCGAATTTTGTTCCAATTTTTTAAGTAGGACCCTTGAATCACAAAGGCTGTTTAATAAATAGCTATTTCGAAATTACTAAAAAATATTGGTGTAAAGAGCGAGGTATTGACGAGGGGGCGAACCCTCTCATATGCGTAATAATTTCTGTTCGTTTAAAGTTTTAATGTTGCTCCTTACTTTATTTGAAAAACTCGTTTTTTTGTTTAATTTCTGATTGTTTTTTAATAATGCTGGGAAATCCGGTGCCCTCTTCAAGGAAAATCCCCTTCCTGCATTGAAAGATCCTCTAACATAACTTCTGGCAAAAAAATACAGAATTCCAGAATTTTATAGATTTGAAACCTCTACAGTAGGGTCCTCTGATACGCTGAACCTGATGGTAGGATTTTCACTAAGATTCTGTGACCTTTAGGGGGCATTTCCCCCTTTTTTGAAAATCAGACAAATTTTCCCAGGCTCGTAACTTTTGATGGGTAAGACTGAACTTGATGAAACCTTTTTTTTTGGAAATCAGCGTAAAAATTTATTTCCTTTTATGTATCGATTGCTATCAAAATTCCGTTTTTTAGAGTTTCGGTTACTATTGAGCTGAGTCGCTCCTTACTTACAATTCGTTGCCACGAACTGTTGATCAAAGCCAATCAAGGCAAATTTTGGAAGATGTATTGTGTGCTCTGTTTTTGTGTTTCATTTACCCTATGTCTGAATGAAATTTGTATTGAATCAAAGCCCTTTATAGAAATCTTGCCCTTTATATCTATAAATCTATAAAGCTATTTATAGAAATTTTGAAAATTTAAAAGAAGGAAACGAGAAATGAATAACCGAAGAAGAATTTTTTACCTGTCTCACCCAGCATAAAAAAAATGCAAAAAAGAAATATATGGTACTAAACTGGTGAAAAATTACTCATGTAACCGCTGAAACAGCATATAACTGGCGAGATGAGTTAGATAGCACCGATGTATATTCCTCAAATTAACTTTTAGTCAGATTTATTTTCAGATTGGGTTTAGATAGGAAGTTTGTGCCAGTTTTGTGCCAGAAGAATTTTTACTTGTCTCACCCAGGATAAAAAAAAAATGCAAAAAAGAAATACATGGTACTAAACTGGTGAAAAGTCACTGGTGTAACCGCTGAAATAGCATAAAACTGGCGAGATGAGTTAGATAGCACCGATATATATTCCTGAAATTAGTTTTTAGCCAGATTTATTTTCAGATCGGGTTTAGATAGGAAGTTTGTGCCAGTTTTGTGCCAGAAGAATTTTTACTTGTCTCACCCAGGATAAAAAAAAAATGCAAAAAAGAAATACATGGTACTAAACTGGTGAAAAGTCACTGGTGTAACCGCTGAAATAGCATAAAACTGGCGAGATGAGTTAGATAGCACCGATATATATTCCTGAAATTAGTTTTTAGCCAGATTTATTTTCAGATCGGGTTTAGATAGGAAGTTTGTGCCAGTTTTGCGCCAGAAGGATTTTTTACCTGTCTCACACAGGATAAAAAAAAATTGCAAAAAAGAAATACATGGTACTAAACTAGTGTAACCGCTGAAATCGCATAAAACTGGCGAGACGAGTTAGATAGAAGCGATATATATTCCTCAAATTAGCCTTTAGTCAGATTTATTTTCAGATCGGGTATAGATAGGAAGTTCGTGCCAGTTTTCAAATTTTTCTTTTCTGGTTTATTTAGAACTTAAAAAAAAATATGAGTTCTAATTTTAGTAATAAGAAAAGGAAAAATTTTGGGTTTAATTCTCTCGCGCAAAAAAAAAGGAAATGATGATATTTTAAGAGACTTGGTGTTAAATACTCGGGCGCTGAAGGACCTGAGACCTTGAGCATTCTTGTCAAGGGTAATAATGTTTGTCGTTTTTAATAGGAGCATAGCTTCGAAGTGTATCTGTTCGCCCATGTGTTTGAAGAAATGATGATGCGTGACTGTGGCTTTGAAATATACCAGGCTCTTCGCAAGTGTCCAAATATGATTGAGGAAGAGAGAAAGGTAATATATTCTTTATGCTTGGATTTTCTTATTAGTGTTATCCCAATTCGATCTGAGCACTTCGCTGGTGCCTGTATTATTTTTCGCCAAAAATCAGATTTACTAACATACTATTTTTTGGCCATGATAGGATAGGAAGCTATGCAGAAATGAGGATTTTAGAAAGCAAATACTGGCAAAGGCCATATTGCCTTTCCATCACACAAAACAAAAGAATTTAACGAGGAAATATGTGAAGACAGTGAATAACGCAGTAAATACAAGGAGATATTTTAGCTATATATGCAACAGCAATCATTCATCAAAATAAAAAATATAACTGGCAAGAAGAAATCATATTTACTCAAAATATCTCATCTATGAAATATATTTTACACCTAAAATAGAAAAATTTTCAATTTTGTCTTTCTCACAATTTATTTTATGGTTTTATTTTTAAAATTTATTTTATCGATTAGATTTTTTGACTAAGTTTGTTTTGCTTTTTATTTGCTTTGTATCATATTCCGCTGAAAATGGCTGTTGCATATGTAGCCGAAATAACCACTTGTATTTTCTTTGTTATTCACTGTTCACAGATTTCCTCGTTATCTTCTCTTGACTTAACAAACATAACGACTAAAATCCATCATGAACAACTTTTCTTGCTTTTCTGGCTTTTGTTAATTCCAACGGTTGTCACAAAGTTTGAACTCTTACTCACTTGCTCTAACCCACTCTGATCTTCTAGTAGTGTGGATTCTAACTGCTTTCTTTATCTTCTTCTTCTGCTTCTGACTCTGTTCTGCTGCTACTCTGTTATTCACTGTTCACAGATTTCCTCGTCATTGACTTAACAAACATAATAATCCATCCTGAACAAGTTTTTTGGCTTTTCTGGCTGTTGTTAATTCCAACGGCTGTCACCCAGTTTGAACTCTAACTCACTTGCTCTAACCCACTCTGATCTTCTAGTAGTGTGGATTCTAACTGCTATGTCATATGTCTGGACGGGGGTCAGTGGCGTGACTCTGTAAGCTCAGCCAGAGTCGACCCAGCTCTAAATGGGTACCTGGAGAAATCTCGGGATGGTAAGCAGGAAGGGTGTGTGAAAGCACAGGATGGTTGGCCCCCAACCCCCCATTGCACTTCCTGGCTGAAGGGCCATGAAACGGAGATCAGCACCGCCGGTTCGGACCGTAAGGGTCTAGTGCCGTCTTAGTTATTTTTTTTTTTTTACTTTTTCTTTTTAACTGCTATCTTTATCTCCTTCTTCTAATAAAAACTAGTTTGTAAAAAAGAAAAGAAAAGAAAAAAAGGATTTGTAAAGATTTATAATTCTATTTATGTGTTTACTATTTATTTATTTGACATGTAGTCGTCCACCGGAACATTTTAGTTGTAAGTGTTCTTGATACCGTCATTATTTTTCCTTTTTCTTGTCTTAGGCCCTGCTTACGTGCGTGTGGAGGTCTTTCTCATTAAAAACTAAATTGTAGAATTTTTAAAAAATTTTCAAGGTATATTTCGTTGTGTTAATGTTTGCTAAACGATTCAACCCTCGGATTTCACTTTCACTGTCCTTGGTACTTGGAAGGAAGTTAGAACTTGATGGAGGCATTGGAGAGGGTATCTATAGTAGAGGGGGTTAGACGAGGAGCAGTTGTGTCCATATGGCTTTTTCATTTATTGGAAAGAAATTGGTAAGGGTCTAACCTATGTTTTACCTATGATGAGATAAGGGTCTAAATGGTAAGGTAAGAGATTGTTAAGGGTCTAACCTATATGTAACTAATGGAAGTGCTAAGCTTAGGCTGGGAATATGGCATTTCATTTTAGGAAGTTGCGTATAAATCTTGCCTGGGGCTAAAAGAGAGGGTTTTCATTGTCCTTGAGGAATAGCCTAATGTACCTGATATGAGAAGAAATATTTCAGATTCATAAAGAAGATTATTGTAAGTTGTTCTTTTCTTCAACCTATCAGTCTTCAGTAGTAGTATTATGCACGAGCTTTCCTTTACTGGTATTTTCGGTCGTATTGCTTAGCAGTGAACTAAAAACTTCGGTGGAATGCATCTTCGAATTATTTATTTTTCAAATTTTTATCTTCCACATAACCTAATATTATAAACAACATACACAACACATGAGGCACCACAAACTAAATTACACCATAGCAAGGTTTAAAGTATAATTAGCATCCAAGCCCGCCGCAAACCGATCACGCCGATCTTTTACCCGCTGAACTGGTTCCGTGAGACTATTTTTTCACAACATGTATGTTTCTAATTCAAAGTGGCAATTTAAGAAAAAACTTGGCATATAGCATATAGCTTGGCAATAAATAAAAACTTGGCAATAAGTATATAACTTGGATTTTTTTTTTTACATAAATAAGTTGAATCTACCCATCTAATGGAAGCTGTACATCGTCACTCTTACTGCTAGAATTCGCGACACCCTATGACACTTCAAAACGTTATATATTATTATAAACGTTTATAACGTTATAATAAACGTTATATTTAGGACGGGACAAGGCCCGTCCTAAAACGGGCCTTATCCACTGGTAGTATTTGCAAAGGTATATTTACATCAAAAATGGCTGAACCAAAAGATTCCTAAATTTTTGAGCTGATCAGATTTTGATCATAATAAATCTAGACATATGGAATAAATGACTATGAGATATCGGATTTTGAATCGAATGGTATATTATAGTCTTAGTTCTACCAGCAAAAGAATTAAGAAAAGGATCCCTTTAAGGTTCATATTACCTGTGTAGGCTATCGTGTTTTTATGCTTAAACTTAAACTAAGTTTACAGTTAGGTTTTTCTTATTTAGCTTCTAAATGCTATCTGACGAATATATGAATTTTGTTTGTATCTCATTAAAGTCTTTCTTCTAAGTAATTTGTTGAACTTGTATTTTATTCTCTAGCAAAGAAAAATGGAAAAAGAGGCTGAGGAGAAGAAAGAAGCAGAAAAAGCAGCAGCAGCTGCTGCTGCTGCAGCCGCTGAAAAGGCTGAGCCTGAAATTGCAGAAATCAAAATCCTTGATGAAATACCGGTTGAAGAAGCCATGGACGAAGATATGGTAAGTCAGCTCTGTCTCATTATGTTTTCAAAATTCTTAGTAATTATAAGAAAACTAGCTTACTTATTAGCATGTTTTTACACAAAATAAAAAAGGAGGGGGGTTATTTTTACGAATCAACGCTTTGTTAATAGTTGAATTTCTATGGACGAAAAGGTTTGTCAAATTAAAGAAAAAAGAATTTTGCTTATTTGTTTTTATGGCTCAACGTGGCAACACTGATGAAAATGTGAAACTGCCCAAAAAATTATCAAAATTTATAAGTAAAAAAACTTAAAATAATGGTTTTCAGGTATTTATAGACTAAAGAAGGGTTTAGGGACAAATAATTTATATTTTGTTGTTGTTGGTACTATTTTGAATACACTAGTATTTTATGAGTACATTAAAGGCTATTAAGTCTGTCAGAAAGTGTAATTGCCTGCCCCCCTTTAATAAAGAACCCGCTTACTTACCTTAATAGGATGGATTTCTCTCTTGATAATTGGTCACACATGCAAGGTAAGTTTTGATTCAAAATCCGTGTCATGAACAAAAAATCCAAGAAGAACATAAAGCTTGGTTAAAGATCTATAACAAATATCGGTCAGAAAATTAAAGTAAATACAAAAAACTACGATTTATGCCTAAATAGGACCTATAGAGAAGGAAACGTGTTAAGAAAACAATTATTGCTGCATAATATTGAAAATAAGTATAGATAACACGTTTTGTCTGCAGCTAAACCTTTCCTCCGCTTATTTCAGTGTTTTTCCTTTTTTCTAAGAAATTTATAAATATTTATTATTTAAGAATTAACGACGCTTCTTGACTACTAAGGTCCCTGTGTCGGCCCTGAAGTGCATTCCTGCAGCGTGATTCGATCTCTGGGTCCCGTATTACCAAGCTAAGGTCAAATCCACTGCGCGCCACCACAGGACAATTATAAATATTTCATAATAACGTTTGTTTATTTTGAAAAGTCTGCTGAATGCAGCACTGTCAACTCAATAAATATCCACGGGAGATGAAAGTAGTTTTGTTTTGTCGATTCTGTTCTTGTTCACACACAAACTGACTGAAAGCAAAAGAAGAAAAACACTTTCTCATAAATTCATTGTTAAATATTACAAATATCTATGTCAGGTTGGGAGAGTGGTGGTAACTACAGGTGTGACGTCGTTCGGGTGAGTGATCGTGTGGTGTAGTTAAATATTACATGTATACATGTCAGGTTGGCAGAGCGGTGGTAACTATAGGTGTGACTTCGTCTGGGTGAGTGATCGTGTGGGGTTCAATTCCTGCTTCTAACAAAATTTTTTATCAAACCTCTTGAACTTGTTATTTAAATGTATTTTCGTCATTGCAAAATTGATCCATATTATTTTGGCAATTGACCTACTTATATTTTTTTGCTCGAAAATTTTATCTGGATTGGACACGACAGTGGGACAGTTCTTTTTTCTTCAATGATGATCGTTTTGAATATGTTTTAATGGTGACCATTTTGATATTCATGACGCCATCCAAAACTACACAAGACATATAGTCTTGTGTAGTTTATGTTGTTATTTTTCTTGAAATGGGTTTATTATTGCGTTTGTTCAAAAGTTTCTGGATGATTACTAAAACAAAATAAAACGAACAATAACCTTATTATATGTATATTACATGTTCCGTGCTCTATGATTTTTAAATTAATGTCTTGAAAACGTTGAAATCCATATGTATAAAGGATAATTGCATATTTTGGATGAGTATAAAAAGATTATTTTTGCCATCACCCAATTCTGATTCGTCGTACTCTATTCAAGTAATTGACTTGGCTAAATTTTTTGTGCATAATGAGCAACCTAGAGCGGTTCATTCACCAAAATCATCACTTAATGGCAACCTATTGAATATGACAACCTGTTGAATATAATGGTAACCAGAATCTCATGGCATCATGAGCCCCCTACAGCGGTTCATTCACCAAACCACTTGACACAAACACATGTGCGCCTACTCCTCTACTCCTAACCAGAACTTTGATTGTGAACAGTCTTGTTATATGACATTGAGAAACAAGGCCCTTTAAACAAGCTATAGCGTAGTTAATGAATCCTAAAATCTATTTAAGGGGGGTTACCTTAGCTTCGACCCGCCTATTACATCAGAGGCAACTAGGTTAGTCATGAATCGTCATCAATTTAGAGTGAAGTGAGAAGCTGTGTAGATATCTTGCTATTCCGGTTGAAGTGAAGTCTTCAGGTAATGCATGTCATTGCCGTGTGTCGGTTCTGATATACTGTGACGTCTCTCTTCTGGTTACCACTGGTTGGATTTGGCCCTCCTACATCCTGACTGGAAGCGGCGTATAAATATGTTCCCTTCTACCGTATATAGAGGTTAGAAACAAGTGAAAGGGTTGCTCAATTATCACTTTATTTTACTACTGTTTCCTGCTCGGTAGCTATATTTTAACGGCCGGTTTTGTTGCGTTGGACTTCCAAGCAGTGACGTTATAGGATCATCGGAAAATCAAACGCAAATAAAATCGGGGATTCCACCTCAATAGACATGGTAAGAAAATTCCTTAGTCAAATATATCAAAAGCTTATAATAAATCGACAAAAATCAGAAATTTACAATAATTGTTCAAAGATAAAGCTCCCATCTGTATTAGAAAGATAATATTTATTGACAATGAGAAAATACAAAACGGAATTTTGGCAATAGGCCCAAAATTTGTGGCAAATAATGCCATCTAATGACAAAATAATGACAAAAAATGTCAATTTTTAATAGTCACGTTGAGAAGTACAAAACTTGTCTGATGGGGGTAGTAAATTACATATACTGCAATAATGTAATCTGATAATCAAACTGCAGGTTACATCTTTGGCACAACAAATTATTAAGTAAAGAGAACAATGATATTCATTCTAAGGGGTACCCCATTCCCAAAAAGTAATACTTAAGTCATTAATTCTCAATATTAAACTCAAATTTAATGTTTTATAGTTAAGTTTATGTTTTACTTCCTGTTTTATTGTTATGATCACTATTTCTTTGTGTGTAGTTGAAAAGTTTTGAGCACAAATTCACTGTCATCAGCAGGTATTGTGTAAACTCTGGCCAGTCTTGCCTATCCATAAATGTTGATTTGCTTTACGGACATATGACACATGTTGAGTGCCACCGTCGTTGAGGTAGTATTGATACTCATAAATTGCCAAAAGTGATACTATGCTGAGCCCTTAATTCTATAATAATGAGTAATTAGTAGGGTTGCCACCTGGAAGGGTTTAGAAGATTTCTTGTAGGATATTTAGTGGAATGCTGGTTATTACTAAATACGAAATGTAGAAAGCAGAAGAGATAGGAGTAGCTAATAATTATTGGAAAATGTTAAAGTACCAAGGACATCAAAACGAAAATTATTTTTTGCCTCCTGGCTCCATTTTAAGTTTATGCGTACCTAAAAACCAATATTACTAAGATTTTTCTTTGGTTGTTACAAAATTATGAAGATCGCAAGTCTTGTGTAGAGTTTAACCATAGTTGCCAAGCTGACCTGTGATAAACATAAAGCTTAAACTAATTTGGTAAGTTAGACAATGTTTTTCGTTTTGATAATTCAAACACCGACAGTCTTGATTGCCCAGTGTGTTATCATAAGTTATTTCCTGTTTTCATGAAACCGGGACTGGAGCCAAACCGGGCAAATATCCCTAAGGGTAGCACTTATATTTCGATGTGCTTTTATGACACTGAAAATGCATCAAGCCTGGGAGATTTTCATCATGGTCTCAGAAGCAAAAATTTGAATTCAATATTTATGTTTTATATAATGAAAATTAAGTAATAAAAGGGATATTTTTGCAATCAGAAGGAAATACGAACTCTGTTGTTAAGTGACTAAAGTTAAAACACTAAAAGGATAAACATGACAAAATAGGATAATTTTTAAATAAATTAATAAAAGGGATAATTAATAAAAATTTAATTAATAAATAATTAATTTAATTAATGAAATTAATAAAATTCGTTTAATTAATAAAAGGGATATTTTTGGAATCAGAAGGAAATACGAACTCTGTTGTTAAGTGACTAAAGTTACTAAAAGGATAAACGTGACAAAATAGGACATTTTTTCTTTACAAAAATGTGTGTTGTTGGTAATTTAATTGACTAATAATTTGATGTTTTTATTCTTAAGTAATTTTATAAACGATCATGTAAATGCGTAGCTTAGGTTTCTAGCTATTCAAATGAAACGTACATTTGGTTACTAGATGTTAGGTTATATTCTTAAATTATTTTACTCTTTCAATCAATTTTTTTCTAGTTTTCTCCCTATTAATGGCAAAGTTTGTCTTTCGCTTTCAGGAAAGTTATAGCCAATCAGGAAAGTAATACAATCTGGAACTTCATGCTGATACATTTTTTCACTCATTTTCTGCTGATCTGTCACACATGTTCCTTATTTTTAAACTTGGTGCCAGCTACGTGTTAAAACTACGCAACTACATATGGAGGTCTTTTCATTAAAAATTGAGCTCCCAAATTTTCCTAATTTTGAATGCATAAATAGTGCAAAAGTTTTCATTCTACCAATTTAATGAATGAGATTTAATTTTTACTGCCCTTGGTACTTTAAATGGTTTGAAACGTTTTCAAACCCTTTTGAGGGTATTGAGGTACTTTTAAGGAGTCGAAATCTTTTACTTGGTTCAAAGTCCTTGGTTGTCCAAGTTCTTTGTTGTTTCTCCACTCGACGGTGGAGAAAATAACCTGGAAGCGTTGAAACCTTCCGTTTTTATTTTAGGTTTTATTTATTACAGAACAGATAAGGAGAATGTGATGTGAAAACAAATTAACTGGGCTTTCAAATTCCCAGAAAAATTAAAAACAGAAAAAATAATGCTGGAGCTTAATAACCTTTTTATTTTAATAACGTTTTATTTTATATAAATTTTTATATCCAAATATTTTTATTTATGTCCAAACTTTTTTCTGTATTCCTTCCCTTTATTTGGTTTAATTTCTTATCTGTCCAAATTTGTCGTTGTTGATGCACTCAACGGTGAAGAAAATAACGTTGAAACGTTCTGTTTTTATTTTGGTTTTTATTTATACCAATTTTATAGCTGTCCAAATTCGTTGTCGTTGATTCTCTTGACGATGAGGAGAATAAGAAAAAGGAAACAACAAACAAAGAGACTGAAACTCCCAAGAAAACGGAAGTGGCGATATTCAAAGAGAGCGAAAGGCCGTCCTCTAGATCAAGCTCAGCCACTGAGAGTGCCAAGAAAAGAACGAAATATTACACCGCTGATAAGCATCTGCTTTTCTCCTTTATATACTTTGATCAAGAACAGTGTGGGTATATTATTGAAAAGGATATGGAAGAAATTCTTTTGAATCTTGGGCTAAGACTGTCAAGGGCTCAGGTGAGACTTTCTATTTGCTCTAGTTTGTAAATATTTATTTTCTTCTAATCTTTATATTTTAGATTCTGCAATTTTTTCTGAAAAATATGCTTTGGTTTTGCTAAATTTATTAACGTCATAAATATACTTCTTCCAGTAGCATAAAATTATTTCTGTTCTTTTTGAATAACAGAAGATACGAAGATTTTACAATTTAAAAATTAATTTATTTGACTTCAAAAAGTATGCTTTTAATCCTCTGGTTGCAGCTTTATTTGTTTCGATTTGTCTGGTTAATTTCATGAATTTAGATCATCTCTTATTTTTATCTGCTTTTCAGATGAATTTTTGGTGTATTTCTAATAATTATATCAGTATGATAAAATTATGGCTCTTAGTAAAGTATGACGTGGCTTCTATACGGTTTTTTTTCCTCCAGTCATTTTGTATACAAGGAGTGGTCGTAGAAAATTAGAATAGGGTTCATTCGATTTGGAATTGTAGGTTCTAATGTCCTTTTCAAGAATCAAAATTAATACGATTGAAGCAAAAAATACGGTTTCTCAGGAAAAAAAACTGTATTTTTGGGCATTTGAATAACAGCCTGCAGTATGTTCTCAAGTTGCTATAAAGGAAATTACAGTGCTGTTGAAGCTGTTTCTGGCTGGTTGCGCAAAAGGCTAGTAACCCTTTACTTAGAGCTTGAGTGTGGCAGGTACCTTTGGGTACCCCTTGCATCTCTCTCAGGGCTCTCTTTCTGAAGACTTCTTGTAGCTTTTGAAAACGCTTGAATGCGTTTTTTTTTTTTTTTTTTCTTTTGTATCCCTGAACGCTGATTAGTGATCAAATCAACCATGTTCTATTTCCTGAAGTCTATTCTGTTCTTGTCGACTATTAATAGTTTTAGAGATCTTGTAAAAGTATAAAGTAAAATGTTGTTATGCATAAGTGTTTTGCATAAGCAAATTTGTTATGCATAGCAAATTTTTCGTTTAGTCTACAATGTTAGTCAACTTTTAGTTTTGCTCTTTCTGTAAAATGACAATCTCTTAGTGAAAGTTCCCGGTGGTTATTTATAGCGTCACTAGAAAATTGTGTGATATTGACATATTTTTTAGTTTGTTGTTTGTTATGTAGAGTTGTTATTTAGAATTGCGTTATTTTGCAAATCTTTTGCTAAATGTTTCCAAAGGATATGTCTAAGGAGAACTTTAGACACTCGTTTGAATGGTAGTATTTAAAATAACCCTGGGATAGATGTAGCTCATAAGATGGCTAGGATTTGCTTCACGGATGGAGGATGAGAGGTCACCAAAAGTGTGTGCTTTTTTGCCACTCATAATGCAGATTACCCCCCCTGATGAGGTGAGAGATAGACTGGATTTAAAGGCAGTTGAAGCCTCACGGGGTATAGCTTTGAACACATTGGAACAGAACAAAAGTGTGTGATATTGTGTTACCCATATGTGGCTTAGAGTTGCTTATCTTAGACACTAGATAATCCTATGCCTTTAGAGGCACTTAGGGTATTTAAGAAGAATCGTCAGTCATCGCTGCGGCCACCCAGACATCCGCCTATTTGGTTTGAATTGAAGCATTGAGTTTTGTGATGTCAGCCCGGTAGCAGTATCGTGGGGTGTTTTTGGGGTGTCCTCTTCTTCTGTTACCACTCAGCTGCCACTGAAGGACGACCTCCATTAGTCGAGTTTTGGGCAAGCAGGTTACATGGCCGAGGCATGTCCACTTTCTATATTTGATCCATTCAGTTATCAGTGGCTGAGACGTCTTCAGTCGTACAGTAGGTTAGAATTTCAGTGAGTTTCCCTTTCTCCGTGCCCCCTTTCTCATTTTATCTCTCTTCCTCTCCCCTCCCCCTTCTCTTTGTCGTTCTCTGTCTCTCTTTTCCTGTCTTCCTCCATGTTTGTTTCAGCACAGTATTAATACTAGTGGGATTTCAGGTCAGAAAGTTGCTCTCGAAAATGATTGGTAAGAACAATCTATATTACCGAAGACTCACTGATAAGCCTATTCTCGAAGAGGGTCAAGCTGAAGTTCCAGTTACTGAGGAAGAAACCCTTCCCAAATTCGGTAAGTCGCCCTCATTTTCTAAATTTGGTATGTCGCCGTCATTTTCCATAAATAAATACTCTGGAAATATTCCTTCGTTTTTGACCAATTTTTTTTTTGAGGGGGTAGGGGGTCGCGCTCGTTAACGTCTTTAGTTGGTATTGATTTAATGTTTTTTGTGGAACTTCGGATTGCCGCTTTAAAAAAAAAAAAAGATTTCCCGTTTTTTACGTGTTTTTTTTCATAATTGATCCTCCTTATTTGAAATCCATGCCAAGTATTAGTTGCACCGCATAAGGAAAGCAATATGAATTAACTATGAATAAATTAGATCTATAGATTAGTAGTCATAAATCTTTCATTCACTCATGCATTCTAAAGGGCACTGCTAGAAAAACCTGTCTTTGAAACTTCCTGGAAAACTTCCGTAGCTCAACCCCCTTCTCCTCAGTACCTTGTTCAAGGTCATTTACGCCCATACTAATTTTACTTTTTATGTAATATAATTTTTTTTATTCACTACAATAGTTGGAGCTAATATGAGCATGTTATGACACAAAAATATGCCTGTTCAAACGGCATATAACGGGCAAGGCATTTTTGACCATCGTTGTCGGGAAGCATTAATGTTGGACTTAAGATCAAATACTCTTGTGAAGTTTATCAATTACAAAGTTGACTTTCTCTCTCATAAGATCATTTTTTTTGTTAAAGTTTTCCAAAATATTTTAAAATTTATATTAAATCTAGATTTAATATAAATTCTTTTTATGAAAAGAATCTTTTTTTTATAAAAGATTCTTTTTAGCACAATTATTAATCATGCTCTGCTTCTTCTTGAAATTGACTGTCAATTTAAAGTAAAATCTGTGGAAAGGACTATTTGTATGTTATAAATTTTACTAAAGTGAGGAAACATGGGAATTAAAGGAAGAAGTGATAATAAATTCTTATCTGATGAATTAATTTAATAGCCGTTCACACGGCAAGTAACGAGCAAGGAAATTTTAATAACCGTTTTTAAGTTGACAATATTGTTGGACTTGGAATCAAATGTTCTAGTGAAATTTTAACAATTACAAAAATTTTTGGTATTTTTTTTTTATTAAAGTTTTATGAAATGTGAAGTTTATATTTATCAAATTAATTATTCATAATTTTCTGCTTCCTCTTGGAGGTAATTATCAGTTTCAAGTAAGATTTTGTGGAAAGGTTCATTCTAACGCTGTAATTTCATTTTTAAGGTAGGTTCTCTGAAACGTACGATTACGTTGCGAGCCGTAGCTGTTTCTTCAACAGAAATGACAAGATGCTTACATCGTCGAGATTCTTAGCTTCAGATCTGTTCAATCACCGAGCCAGAATTGTGGATTTTTTGCTTGGAAGCGATGTAAATTTGTTTAAAAATTGGAAAATGTTACCTTTTTCACCGATTTTCTACGTGGTTTTCAATATAAAAAGGTGTAAAACAAATTTCAAAAATGTAATCCGTCAGATTGACAAAGCCGAATTTCGGCTATTGAAGAATTGCAAATCATTTTTCTCACGTGGACAAATTAAAACGACAGGTAACATACCAAAAACTTGCACGATGAACATAAACCTTAACAGTTCAACGTTGTGTTAAATTTTAACTCCGGTTCAAATGTTTATTACGCTATTTTTCTAGTCTCCCACGATTTTGATTGGTCAACGAAAGACGGTAACATCGCTATCGTTTTGTAGCTGAGATTTAGCTCAAACTTGGAAACCCAGAATTATATGAAAGTCTTCTTCAAATATTTTTATTTACTTTATTTTTCAAATATTTTCAACCAATTTTCGACATAATTTTCAATTTAAAAAGATGTAAAACAAATTTCAGACATGTAGTTCGGCAGGTTGATTAAGTCGAATCTCTGCTATAAAATGATTGCAAACTATTTTTCTCACGTTTACAAATTAAAACCACAGGCATTATACCAAAAAACTTGCACGAGGAACATAAACCTTAACGAAGTCATTTTATAGGTAATCTTCATTTAATTCCGGAAGAGACAACGGTTACTGCAAAGGCTCAGGAGACAACTGACGCGGCAATAGTCACTTATGACGGACGCACATTTAATTTAGAACAGCTATTGCAACAAGCCGAAAAGAAAGAGAAGGATATCCTCCTTGTTGATTCTGAACTAAGAAAGGTATTTTTATTTTTTTTATTTTTAGTTTCTTTGTTTTGTTTCTGTCACTTAAAATTGAAGTTTAAGGACTGTATCGCTTCCTTGTTGTTTCTGAACTAAGAAAGTTATTTTTATTATTTATTTTTTTTAGTTTCTTTAGTTTGTTTCTCTCTGTTAAAACAGAAATTCAAGAACTATATCGTTTTAAAGATCTGTCGTTTAAAGGTTTTTTTTTCTGTTAAAACAGAAGTTCAAGAACTATATCGTTTTAAAGTATAAACACTGAGGACTAAAAGCAGATGTTATCAGAGGACCAAATAATGGCTTCTAAAAAAAAAGAAAGAAAGAAAATCTTCATAACACCGAACAAATAGAGATTAGCTTCCAAAAGGAGCTTTTCTCCTTCGGAGGAAGAAAAAAGAAGAATATCCTCCTTGTTGACCCTGAACTAAAAAAGGTATTTTTATTTTTAGTTTCTTTAGTTTGTTTCTGTCACTTAAAACTGAAGTTCAAGAATTGTATTGTTTTAAAGTACAAACACTGATGGCTAAAAGCAGAGATTATCAGAGGGCCAAAATGGCCTCTAAACAAAAAGAAAGAAAATCTTCATTACACCGAACAAATAGAAATTAGCTTCCAAACGGATATTTCCCCCTTTGGAGGAAGAAAAGAGAAAGATATCCTTTTTTTTTACCCTGAACTAAGAAAGATATTTTTTTGTTTACCTTTTTATTTATTTTCTTTCAGTTAAAACTAAAATTCCAGAAGCATATCTTTTCAAAGTATAAAACTTATTATTTGAACCAATTCCTTCATTTTCGTCCGTTTTTATATTTTTATTGACTATTTTCATCTCTTGGTTTATTGGTTTTTAATGTTTTTTAAATGTTTCTGCTTTCTTTTCTTCTTTTTATGACATGACGCCTCGACCTAATTTATTTAACAAACGACTCGCTCGGCGTTGTTAGATGTTAATGTCGTCTTTAGCTAGTTTTATCCTGTTGTATTTTTATTTTAAGCATTTTATATTTGTGATACCGAATTGTTTTGCCTTTTTAATTTATTGACCTTTTGCTGTTGCTGTTCTTCTTTCTTCCTTGTTTTGTTTTTTGTTTTCATTTTACTTCTTTTTTTATTTTCATTGTTTGCTTTTTATTTGAACCGTTTTATGTTCTGATGCTAAATTGTTTTACCTTCTTTTTAAGTTATTGCCCTATTCCTTTTGCTTTTACTTATTCTTTTTTTTACTTTTGATTCCGAAATAATAAAAAAAAAATTATCCGATCCGGGAACGTGCCACACACACACACTTTGAGAGGCACGAAACCTTTGAGAGGCGTGGACAGATACTAGAGAGTTTTTTCCTGGGGTTGGGTCAAAACATGAAAAAATGAATAATCTAATGTGGATTAGTATCTGATTAATGATCAGGATTAAATTAGTATGTTAAATAAGATTACACCGACAGGCATATGGTAGTGGCAGATATTGCTCAATTGAAGGTGAGAAGAACAATCAAATGTCAGATTTCTGGCGTAAGAATGTGAAGCATCTCCAACAAAATTTTCAGGCACGTCACAGCATTCTATTAGATTATTTGTCTGATTACCAAAGTTTTTTGGTGCTTGGTGCTGAAGTGACTCGTTAATAGTAGTAGTATCAAAGTTTCTGTCTCTTGGGAGAGTACATACTTTGTTTGGTAAATTGTATCCGTATTTTAAATAACGCAACCCTAATGCAGATGAAAACCAATCGTGCAGAATCGTAGAATTACTTTACGTATTAGTGAACTGACTGAATGACAGATAGGACCGAATGACTAAACAATGACTAATGACTCCCTAATAACAATGACTCATTAAAAATGACTAAATGACTGACTGAATGACTAAACAATTTTAGGAAATACATGACGAGCCGTTGATTTTTTAATTATAATGCAATAGTTGTGGGCATCAAGTCATGGATAATTGTAGAAAAAGCCAAGACAGATAGTCCAATTGAGTGAGAGATGATTCTGGCATTAATCGCCCCCCTCCCCCTTCCCCTTATTAGGATTGTATAAAAATGATATTAGGTCATTTATTAATAGATATGTCTATCTATTAGCATTCCATGCGTCATTTCTAGGGCAGTAGAAACAAGGTATATAGTCATAGAGCTAAGATAGTGATAGAACTATAGTTTTCCAAGTGTTTGGTTAAATGTCATGGGTAAACGGCGGGAGTAAGTGTGCCTATCTTATTGGACCAATATTAGTTTGCTATCTTTTAGCAAGTCACGCCAAGTCTCAGGCAGGTTGACCAAGAATTTAAAATCGACATAGGACCATTAGAATGGCTGGAATGAGAGGCAAACAAGGGACGCCTACCTATGGTCTTAGGCAGGTTGAACTAAGAATTTAGAATTGACACAGGACCGTTAATTTGGGTGGAATGACAGGCAGACAAGCGTCTAAAGTCAACATTGGGCCATTCTGCAATGAGGGTCAGGCAAGGCAATTGATTCGATTTATAAACTTAGACATTTGCAGTAATAAAAAAGTTAATTTAATGTTAGTTGAACAACAAGTTGACTGAAATTGCAAGGGGAATAAGCGTCCAAAGACTACAAGGGCCTCCTGTCTGCCTTGAATGTGTTGTTGAATGGTGTCGAATGCTCAATTGAAATTAAAACAATGAGCAACATTATGAAAGTATGTCTTAATTAGATTAGTACATTAATTAGTAGATATAGTATTTAAAATAGTATAGTATATATATAGTATAGATATATTAATTAGACAAGGACTAGGAGGGACCTTAAAGTTCTCTATTACCCCCTTTGTCTTGGTTTCAAGTACTAACGATATTAGAATGGTATTTTAATTTCAGTTAAGGGTATGTTTTTTGGATTAAACTAGTGTCGTATGGCATCGAAACAAAAGAACCATAAACGTAACATGTGTGTCTGATGTTAAAACTCACCTTGTAAAATTTATTTTTAGAACCAAGATGAACTTTCAATTGTTCGCTCAAAATATGAATCAACCAATGAGAAGCTTAAAAAAGCTGAAGATGAAATTAAATCCTTGAAAGGAAAGATGACTGGTGTAGAAGGCAAGCTAAAGGACACTAAGGTATGGCTTTATTTTGGTTGATATATTCACTTTTTTTCTAAATTCAGCCCCTAGGAGCTGTCAAAGAGTTCACTTTCGGCTATAGAAACATTTTTCCCATGACTTATTTAACACTTTTAAACCTCATATTTTTCCAAAGCGACAATTGGAAAGTCTACGCTAGACAGTTTGGTAAGCATAGCTATATTTGTCATTAGAAGTAAGTGGCCATAGTGCAGTAAAACTATTTCTTGTGTCAACTTTTTAGAT
Source organism: Artemia franciscana (assembly GCF_032884065.1). Lineage (NCBI taxonomy): Eukaryota > Metazoa > Arthropoda > Branchiopoda > Anostraca > Artemiidae > Artemia > Artemia franciscana. Next base: position 238,950 of record NW_027067498.1, read on the forward strand.
TTAATTATAGGATGAATACGCTTTTCCACAGTGATTTAGTTACATTTTATATTTTCATTTATTTTCTTTTCCGTGTTCATCACCTACATCCGCACTTGTGGTTTAATAATAATAAAAAAGTGCTTTGCTATTTGAGGAATCTCCTGCTATACAGATTATTTTTAGTCTAAATTCAAGAACGAAATCGAAAGTATTTGTGTGCTTTTTTGCATTTCAAATGAAAAAAGATTTATTGCGCGAAAATTAAGCTCTAGAATAAACCAAATTTCGTTTTTTGAATTTAGTATCAAAATTTCATCGGAAGAACAATTTTTAATTTCATTAAAAGGATAATTGTATAGGAAATTTTTACAAAAATGACTTCAAAAAGTATCTGACACAGTTTCTGCTAGCGTGGTTTCCAGTTGCAATGAAAAATAGAAGTATCTGGTAGCTAAAATGGTACCAGATCGGTACCTAAGGTTGTTGGTATTATCTCCTTGAAAATTTATTTTGGGGATTTTTGAGAGCAAAAAAAAAAAAAAAAAATCAAGGAGGCAACAGAAAAATATGTCTTTTTGGGACCAAAACGCAAAATAGTCTATTTTAAGGAGGTTTTAGAACCAACCTCCGGGGATTAATACCCCTGTTATTCCATCTGGGCATTTATGTTTGTTCAGAACTCTGAACCAGCTTAAACTTGAGTGTTTTTTTTTTTTTTTTTTTTTCTTATACTTCCATTCCTGACCGACAAAAACTATCCTCAAATCTTTGCTAAAAGTGTGTACAAACACGCTAGTTTTATTGTAAACTACTGAATAACTTGATTTTTCGTGGTACAATGCGTCAACGTACCATTCGTGATACATACTAACGATGATAATGATGTAACCATCCAAAAGATTTTTTTTTTTAGAGCAGTCAGATTTGGTTTTCACTGTCCTTGGTACGTAAAAAACTCGGGTTTTGGCATTTTTAAGGGAGGTAAAACGTGTTGACTTCATACTTTGTTGTGCTTTAAAAGAGACATGTTGTAAGTGATGTCGCTTTTGAAAGTTGCACATGAAATGTCGTTTGAACTACACAAAAGTCAACCTCCCCCTTCGGGATGAGACTTTCTTTATTGACCACTCCTGGTCAAATTGTTGAAGGGAGGAATATTTTATTTGGATATGCCCTTTTCACCTCTTTTTTTAGGTACTAAGCCTAGTAGTTGGATTTCAAATGAACGAATTTTTTTTTTATCTTTGACTTACACAGACAATGTGTATTCGATCAATTAATTTTAATCCGTCAAAGTATAAAATGATAAATTAACAATTACATCGGAGTTTGTTATTTTTTTTTTATTTTTTTTTCTACGAAGACACATTATTGTATATTACTTATTGTATACATTATTGTAACATTAATTATAAATTAACAGGTGCACAAGGGGTTTAGATGTTGTTGGTTTCTTTTTAGAAAATGGAGCAAACCCAAATGGAACCAATAAATCTCTGCAAAGAGAACATATAAAGTTATCTTATACATAAAGAGCAAGACTTTCCTCCCCTATCAGAGCCTGATTGAGTTGTTAAAAAGAAATAACCAGGCATATTCAGAAGTGTCATTTTTCGGATATTTCGACCACATATAAAGCGGTTGTCATCAGCCAAAACACTAAAGTATTAAAATTAAAACACAGTTATACAGAACGAAGTAATAACTTCCGGTTCATTCACTAAATGAAGGTATTACGTTGAAAATCCGTATTACGTTTACGTTGGTATTACGTTGAAAATATATGGTAATATATGGCTTTATATATATATATATATATATATATATATATATATATATATATATATATATATATATATAAGGTATTGCGTTGAAAATATATGGGGAGATGTGACCAATCAAGTATATAACTATAAGGGCAAAAACATTCATTTTGCAATTAGAAGAAGAAGATTTTGCTCCCTTCATTAAAAATTAAGCTTACATTTAGGCAAAGTCAAAGAAAAAGTTTACAACTCAAGACTTTGGATAAACCCAGTTTTTGAACTCTCAGACAAATCTAGTTAATGAACCAGAAGCTATTATTTTGTTTTTTATAAATATGTTATTTTTAGTTTTAATACTTTAGTGTTTCTGCTGGTGACGACTGCTGTGTATTTGGTCGAAATATCCAGAAATTTGTGTCTGTTTTCAATGTCTAATAATCGGACTTATCCCCGTTTTAATATTTATTTGTTCGTCATAATTGAAATACCTAATTGAAGGTTTAACGTAGAAAATAGGAAACTAATTGTATTCCTATTATTTTTTCAGATTACATGCGAGAAGTTTGAATCCGCACTCAAACTTATTTATCATCATGCAGCTCCTTTTGTTGAAGAAAAGAAGAGTGGAACAGTAGAGGAGGGGATATAATAATTTTTCGTGAAGGAAGTTGGCTTATACATTCTTTCCTTTTTTATAATGGTCCATTCTATTACAAGTAATTCTTTTCTTTCTTGGATTTGCAGCAAATTCAGTTGTTATTATGGTCTAGTGGTGGTTGTCAACCTCTCCCTTATCTCTAGAAGACAGTACCCAATGAATTGCTCCCCCTAGTCCCAATGAATTGCTACCCCTAGTCCCTTTGTTACATTAATATTTGTTTAATAGTCACTAATCTTGCAATAAGTGTAAATTAATAGGAAGAGAATGGGTTTAGGGACAGGAGAGAACTTGAGGTTACACAGGGAGACTAATGGTTCTTTCACACTGTGTTGTAGAATCATTCGCATTAGTTTAGACTTTACGTAACGTTGTGTTACGAAGCAATTTCTTTCCGTAACTTAGGCAAGTCTAAGGAGACTCGATTTCTTCTTGGAATTTTATGTTGTGTAAGTTTATGTTACGCTATGAAGAATTCAGCGTATCAGCAACAAAATAGAGTGTCTGGATGTGCAGTTAATAAGTTAATATACATTTTCTAGCAAGCTTCATAGCGTGAAAGCATGATCAGGGCTTGAATCCTAATCTCTGTTTATAATTTTCTTAGTATACTTATGATGATTGGGATGATTTTAGATGATGATTCTGATGGTTTGTGGGTTTCTAAAATAGCCTAGCATAAAAGGACTCGTGTAACTGAGAAAGGTTGTGATTCAATTCACGCAACGTAAACGTAACAGCAACTTTCACACTACGTACGTGATTTCTCATGACAAGTTGCTACAGACTTAGCATAGAAAATTACGTACGCAGTGTGAATGCTGCTTAATACCTGAGAAGATGTCAAAGTGGTTTACAACTATGAAATTTGGTAGGATTGTCTAGATTTAAGAACTGGACATTCCTTAAAAAGAGGATTATGTCAGTTTTCTTACTAATGAAAAATATATATATATATATATATATATATATATATATATATATATATATATATATATATATATATATATATATATATATATATATATATATATATATATATATATATATATATATATATATATAAGAATGTGTAAGCGTTCGAAGAAAGTTGCAAGAACAAATAAATATATATATATATATATATATATATATATATATATATATATATATATATATATATAACGAAAAGAGAAATCACATATGCAACAGCACAAACACATTAAAAAAAAAAAGAGACAGAAGGAGAAAAGGAGGACTATTTTCCTAAATTAGTGATTAATATAGACCAGCACTTGAATGAGGCCTTAATTCTACTCATCCATACAATCACATAGGTCAAACAGCATAGCGATACACAATGAACCATAAAGAATAATCCATGGACAGGCAGTCATGTTGTCAATAAGTATAAGTCGTCATTTACCAAACAATAAAGACAGTAAATACAAATAATTCAGAGGCAACAACCCAACACAAGGGCTCATCAGGAGAATACACTTGCCTATAGGGTTTCGGGACTTTATATATATATATATATATATATATATATATATATATATATATATATATATATATATATATATATATATATATATATATATATATATATATATATATATATATATATATATATATGTCAGTTTACTTATTAATGAAAAATCGATTTGCAAGTAAATGTTCACTTTTTCTTGCAACTACCTTCCAACGTTTACTGTATTTATCCTATACTGGAATTTTTTCAGGGGCAGGGGGATAAGTCGTCAAAACATCATGAAAAAGTATATGGTGGGAGTAATCTAACTGTTATTTCTGTTATCGTTCTTGATTGGGCCTGAAAGAGCAAAGAGGCAGAAATATTGCTTATCTGATTCGTCAACTTGAAACCCCAAAATGGAGTCGAAGTTGCTCTGTTTTTGGGAATAGTAATTTTTTTTTTTTTTTTTTTTTTTTTTTTTTTTTTTTTTTTTTTTTTTTTTTTTTTTTTTTTTTTTTTTTTTGGCATACAAAAACTTAGAACATACTTAGACTGTAGGACCCACAGTTTTGATAGATTTTAGATACAGTATCCTGTTTAATTTTGTTGGAAGTTTTTCTGGGGATAATTTTTTTTTTTATTTATTTAAATTTAAATGTATAATCCAATTTAAATGTAGTTTGGCTGTAGGATGTCCCGCGTCCTTGGTATAGGTTAGAAAAACGTGGCACATAAGAGTAAACTAGATTTTGTTGTTGTTGCTGTTGGGCCCCCTCAAAGTATCAGTGTTTTAACTTTCGTTCACGTCTGATCTTTGTTCAGGAAGTATTTAGCTTTACTGAAAGAATAAAGTGTTTTATGCTTTGGAAAACTGGGCTGTTGAAGACAATTCATTTCTAACGAAAAGAAGTAATTACTTTTCTTTCAGTTCTATGGTAACAATCCTTCTATGATGTAGCCTTGACAAAAAGGATACAATGATTTGAAAGAATTCCAAAGCCATGTTTAGGGGAGATACATGAATTTGTGGTTGTAGGAGGGTAGGCAGTTAATGGACAGTATTAGTGTATTGGCGTATACAAGATCCAAAAAGATAAAGAGGTAAAATGTCTTAAGTGGCACGAGACCAGGTTTTCAAATTGTGCCACTTTTAGAATCGTTTTGTAATTCTAGAAAAAAATGTCATATTTCGGCACATTTGATTGATGTGCCAGATGTATTGAAAAAATCATACCCTCTTCGGAATTTTTCCGAATGTTAGTCCAATCTTCTTTTAAGACTTAAACCATTTATTTGCATAAATCGTCTATTTTGAAAACCAACATGACTAGTTTTCCGTAGTAAGGACCGATTCTTCTTTATAGTCAGAGCGCCAGATTCTGTATCTCGCTTATTTCGAATAGTACCCATGCCGGAAGGTACAAAAATATTAAGGGTGGATCCCATGGTAGTCGACCATGCTGAAAACGAATATCGTAGGGCACATGTTCGCCGTTGGGGCGTTTCTGAGATATAGGCCAAAAACACCAAATTTGGCCTATAATGGGGTTCGATGATTCATTTTTTTTTTTTTTACAGATAAGATTGGTCGAATCCAGTGTACCCTTACATCAATAGAAAGAAGTGACTTGGGGCTACACGAATATGACTTTTGTTTGTGAAAAGAAATAGACAATAGTACACTTTTTAATTACTGCAGTTTTAAAAAAAGTGAGATTTTTGTCAACAAATTTGTAACAGAAAAGCTAAAAACCCGAAATTTTGTTAAGATAAAGTATTTTTTTATATTAAAAAAGAAAGCCCGTTTAACTTCGAACACATTCAGCTAAGAACAAAAGTTTAAATTAATATATCTGGGGGGTCTGCAACTTTTTTAGCGAGTGTACCCAATAATATGAATTTTGTTTAGTAACCTGCTACCTAGCGGGGAGTTGATTGATAAGCTAAGCAGAAGAAATTGGTAAGCAGATGATGAAAAAGAAAAGTGAGTCAGGTAGGCCTAGATAAAAAAAAACAGTTACTTCAGGTTGATTCAACATGTGATTCTGACGCAAATACTGATTTGCTGATGGATGATAATGAAGAATATGACACAAATTTGGAAGATAAAAAAACAATTTTTAAAGAAATGGAATTTTTAAAAGAACTTTTGGTGTTGTAAAGTTGGCTGGAAAAATGAGTGTAATTTTTTTTGCAGAAGTAAGAGACTTAATGAAAATAATTTACAAAATTAAATATCACAAGAAACTAGGTGATACTGACTAATTTAGATTTATAAGGACTGATAAAAAGGCATGTTACATTGATCAATCAGATTTAGTATTGGAACTTCAAGTTCTAGTGAAAACGCTTGTCAAATGGAACATCTGTGATTTGAAATTGATTTGCCAATATTTAATCTAATATCTTGCTTTTCCTTCATGAAGCACCAAACAACCATGCAACAGTCGAAAAATCTCTGCGAACGTTCACGGCGATAAGTAAAGCTGTCGGATTTGACGATACGGTGGTCACGCAAGATCTCTTCATTTATCAGCTAGCACAGGGAGTGAAAAGTAAATACCCGGATGACTTCAAAAACGTAATCCTACGGATGGGAGGCTTCCACCTCCTGCTCAACTAACTCAAGGCAGTTGGTAAGATAATGGACAGCTCCGGACTCAAAGAGATTATAGTGCAGGCAAAGCCGCTGCTACCTTGTACATGCGAAAAGGTATTTCAAGGGAAAGGCTACAACCAAGATATCAATGCCTACTGCATACTGTACGAGGTCTTGCTAGCCCTCTACTGGGAGTCCTTGGAAGAGTATTACTCCAAAGCACAAGAAGACTTATCCCGTCTTGACCAGCTGGGTAGTGCCATTGAGTTATTCAGGACGTCATTGGCAAACGGTGCCAACGCGCGAATTGCACTTCAGAATGCAAACGATACCTTAATCACTTTGGCTCGCATAATGAATGCCTTCGAAACCGTTCGAAATGAGTCACCCACGTTTGCTTTCTGGTGGTAGTTATTAGGAATACTTGAAATAGCGATGCAATTCATTCATGCTGGACGAGTCTGTGACTGGGAGTCTCATTTGACAGCAACTGCTTGGATGTTGCCATACTTGGTGGTGGCTGACCATCCTCAGTATACAAGATGTCTCATACAGTACCTATATGACATGCGAAGTTTACCACAAACCTTTCCCGATGTACACAGAAGGCTCATGAAAGGATACTCTGCAGTGAAGAGAACGCACACCAGGTTTACGGCCACCTGTTCCGATCAGATACTGGAATGTACAGTGAACAAGGATGCAAAGACGACGGCCGGAATAATAGGAGAACAAATGGATGAGAGACAGACTGAAGCTTGGATTCTTACCTTACCGATTTCCGCTGCCATCAGCAATGGTTTCCTGCAAGTAGTCGACGTATCCACAGAGACATTGAAATATCACGAAGACAATCAGTCGACGACGACGCGATTACAACTTTCACTAGATAGAGTTCGAGACATTTTCACTCCATGTGGCAATCTGTTCAGCAGAGTGGACTTCGACCTAGAGGATATTGTGACCTCAGAAGTTGTGGACGATTAGAAGATTGTTTCTGATATTACTTGCGTAGCCACAAAAGGAAAAGAGGTGGTTGAGGACTTTCTGTGCAACAGGAAAGACGATGTGAACTCCGTACTCCGAACTTAACTCCTGTACTCCGAACTTTCCCTTCAGAGAAAAAAACTCAGAAAGTGAATGGTGTCCCTAAAACCGATCTTCTGAGCTCTGAAGTAACAGCCTTGAACAGAATCATTACTGCTCAGTTGAGCTACGGCAAAGAAAAGGAGAAAGCCGTTGCAAAGATCCTCACAAAAGAAATTGTTCTTTTCCCTCCATCCATTTTTGAACATCTTCCGCAACAATCAACCAAGACATCCTCTGGCTGAAAAATGAGGGTGGGGAACAAAGCTGTGCTGTTGAACTGGCTAAGAAAAAAAAGGAGGACTTTCATCTTGGCCGGCCACTGTGAAATCCAAAGAAACAACATCAGCTACAGTACACATCATTGACCTAATGTCCAAGATAAGGTCATATCGGCCTGCTAGGTATGAAACAGTCAAATCCTTCGCTGAAAAATTGCTTCTATCATTGCTGAATTATCTTCTAGTGGGTATTCCTGAAGTCCACATTGTCGCACATCGGTACGACGGGCTGTTTGGGAAGCTCGCGGACACCGGAGAGTTGATCTCCTTGAAATCAGCATGCTGACTCCGACGAGGGAAAGGGAAATACCTCCAGATTTCCGCTCTTAGCACAATTGAAGAATGGGATGCCGTACTTGCAAGCTCAGCGTCTAAAAGCCGGCTCCTCAAAATTTTGTATGAAACCTGGGAGCAAATGAGTGATCAGCTTCCGAACGCACTCAACATTTTTCTTTCAGGTGGGTTCAAGGAGAGATTCAAAGTGTCTCTGGTCAAGCGTGGCTGCTGTCCAACTTTACCAGAACACTGTTACTACGAGGAATGCTTGACCTCCAGCAACGAAGAGGCTGACCAACACCTTATGACACATGTCAAGTACGCTAGCCGTTACGCTTGTAGCATCGTAGCATCGTTGTGCACGCCAACTACACAGACGTGGCATTAGCCTGTGTTCATTTTTTTTGAAGAGCTTCAAGATGAAGGACTGAGCGAACTTTTCTTGAAGTTCCCGTCTTACATTATCCCAGTACACGAGCCAGCGGATGGAGTCCACTTGTCCAAAGAGGAGCAGATTATGTTACCGTTCGTGCACTGTCTGCCAGGTTGTGACACAACGAATTTTTTCTTCGGCGCCGAGAAAGCTTCTTTCTTAAACACCGCGGTGTCCCCAACTTTTGCCTCAAAAATGTTGTCTGTGACGGAGCAGATCAAGGATGCAGAAGGGAAGCTTTCAGTCGACGCGTTTAGAGGATTTTATGACCAATCAAAATTCCTGGTCGTAAACAATACGGTAAACAGGCCGGATTCAATTCACTGGCCAGTGTAAGGGCTTACATTCGGTGCCAGAAACAAGATGTAAAAAGACTTCCACCTTTTGACAACACCTTCGAGCCATGCATACGAAGAGCCATATTCGCTACATGGATAATCTTGTCGTCAGTACAGGCTCGGCCGAGCATTCCAGATCCACTTCTCCTTGGATGGAAGATGGCTGAAAAGGGAGTAGATGCGGTCGTCTCAAACTGTAAAGAAGCATCAAGCCTGGAATCTTACTGCAGATGCAAAAGTGGAAGATGCAAGAAAGACCGTAGCTGCTCAAAAATGAAAAGATGCTGCAGCTTATGCTCCTGCTGCGGAACGAGGAGGGCATGCAGGGAGTGTGACCTTGCCCCATCTGAATTCTCGGAAGAAGAAAATGAGGAATATTTGTGAAAATTCAGTCAGTTACTATTACCCAATTTTACGGGCAGGCCGAGTAAGACAACTCCAATGCGCCGACTGAATCCATCTGTGAAGCAGAATTCTTTTATGTAGTAAATAGCTCAGTCGTATTACTGGCAAATCAGGTCCCAAAAAGATAATTGCAGACGTCTTAGTACACCAGAAAACATTTTCGTCCATTCTAAAAAAAAAAAAAAAAAAAAAAAAAAAAAAAAAAAAAAATTTAGTCAACATTTTTTCAAACCTTTTTTTTTATTTTTAAGTAAAAGTTAAAAACTTTAAACAGTTAGGAAGTTTGAAGTATTCCTACCCTTTGAAGAAAAAAAAATATTAGCCTATGTCGCTTTTCACAATACGGCTAGTGATCATTTCAGTGAGACTACAAAAAAAAATCGCAGACCTTTTAAAAATACAATTAGTTTATATGTTTTTAGCTCAAATTGTACGGAATTGAATGCACTTTTTTTTCGAATATGCAAAAAAAATTTGTTACCTTGAAGAAATTTCGAGTTTTTAGCTTTTCTTTGAGATATTTGTTGAATTTTACAGCACTTATTTTGAAACTGCAGTAAATAGAGAAAAAAATAGTGTTTTTTTTTCAATTTAAAAATCATATTCTTGTAGATCTAGATCTGTTCTTTTGATTGATATAACATTACGCCAGATTCCTCATCCCAATAAGTCGCAAAAAAAAACCTGAATCGTCACACTTAGTTATAGGCTAAATTTGGCGTTTTTGGCCTATATCTCAGAAACGCCCCAACGGCGAACATGCGCCCTACGATATTCGTTTTCGGCATGGTCGACTATCCTAGGATCCGTCCTCAGTATTTTTGTACCTTCCGGCATGGGTGGGTGCACGATACAGAATCTGGCGCTCTGACTATTATATAATTCATGTTAGGTTATTAAAGTTGACATAAAGTAGTTTATCTATCGCTTATCAAACAGTTCGTGATAACGAACTGCAAGTAAGGAGCGACGCGGCTCAATAGTAACCGAAACTCTAAAACAGTGATCGGAAATCAATAATTCTAGCGCCCTTTTTAAGTGACCAAAAATATTGGAGGACATCTAGCTCCCCTCCCACGTCCCTTTTTTCCCAAATTTGTCCGATAAAAATTTTGAGATAGCCATTTTGTTCGACATAGATGTAAATAACTATTCTTTGAGGATGATTGACTCCCCACAGCCCCCAGAGGAAGGTCTGCAAGCTATGAACTTTGCTTATTATTTGTATACCGTATTGGTTTTTCGTAGTCTGATTCTCTTTAAATAATTCATGTCAGGTTAATAATGTTGACATAAATTGGTTTATCTATCGCCTATATAGTGTGATAAACTCAAATGATTCTCTACGGAAAAATATATTTCAAGAACTCTCAGCAGCTCGCAGTCGGTGATGTAAAAATAAAATAAAATTTTGAAAGTAAAATACACAAATCTGGAAAATACCAAAAATAATCTCTGTGACGAAGGCGGTATTTCAAGAAAGCAGTACTTGGTTATTTTGGGCATTCTCCAACGGTTGTGCCTATACTATAAAAATATTCGTCTGTCAGCAAAGCATTTAAGCAGGGATGTGACAAGAGCAAGCAGATGGAAGCTTGTAGATGTCAATAAAGAGACCTTTGTATGGGTCACATGGGTCGAAAGACAACATACGGTGGTAAACATATTTCTGCAGACATTGGCTTTTGTAGCATGGGGCCAATGTACGGCAAGCAGCACCAGCAAAAAGACAAGTTTCCATGCGCTGAGTTTGGGTGTAGTAAGCTACATCTTGAACGATGACTCTCCATTCTCCTTTGGTGTTCTGGGCACGACGAGGGCGTGCGTATTGGACGTTGGATGGACAGATGTATCCAGCTGGTCCAATCCAGTGGGTTTTGTCGAAGGTGAATGCGCCAGTATAGAAAGAGTAATCAAATGCGCTTTCTTCAGCCTTGGTCAAACCGTCAACAAGATCATCGGCAGATTGGTCAGCAATGTCGCTGTATTTCTTCGCTGCGTGATAATCAGCATAGATGGCATTCTGAAAGAGAAAAATAAACTTAAATACTTTTTCAAGTGTATATGTACATATATGTCATGTCATGTTACCAGTCCCAAAAGATGCGTACATCTTCAGAAGGACACAGCGTTGTCTATTTCTTTCTCTTTTTCTCTGTCTCTCCTCTGGATTTATGTACACACACAATTACAGACTCAGGTCAGTTTCTTATTGAAAACATGTACTTTGAAATAATCTACTTATTCTAAAAAGATTTCTTTAAATAATTTACATACACTTCATGTATTACAGTCTATCTGTAGGCCCAAATAAGACTGAATTAGGTCTGAACGATTGGCTCAGTTACTAAATCAATATTTACTGAAAGCACAGCAAAAGCTAATAGCAAAGTGTTATGGCTGGGTTTGATTACAACGCACAATTGTTCTGAAAATTCATCTAATTGTTGCTGTTTTTTATCGTTTACCTATACGTACGTATGGAGATTTTTTGTAACGCATTTTAGGATGGACCCAATCTTACTGGTTTCTAAATAGGCTATTTACTTATTGTAGCCCCGGCTGGGTGGGAGTATGTAGCAAGAAAAGATTTAAGCGAAACGGGAATTTCCTTAGAGGGTGTAAAAAGTGAGGCTTTGAATATATTGTGATGGAGGAGTGTGCGTTGCTGTTGTGGCCTCATACGGCTTGGTGCTGCAGTGAGAGGTTAGTAGTAGTAGTAGTAATTTCCAAAATCTCAGTCTGGATTATATGTTTTTTTTGTGGTCCGGGGGGTGGGGGTATTCGCCCTCATTTTATTCCCCTGTGAGCATAAAAAATAAGTTGCTGAGGCTAAAATCCCAAATTTCTCAAATTTTCATTCTTTAATTAGCACTTGAAGGGTTCAACACAAAGTGCTGTTTCTATAAGATATTGAAAATTGTATATAATTTTACATTAGAAGTATAAAATAATGTTTCGTTTGTTTTATTTAAAACAATTGGTTTAAAACAGAGTATTGGATCTTTTATCCTAGCACTGGCGGATCCAGGGGGAGGGCGTAAGACCCCCAAGATGTTTTGTGGTGCCCTCTTTCCCTGTTTTTTCTTTTTTTCAGTCTTTATTTAGAATATATTTGTCAATTTGGTCAAATATTGGCACCTTTTTCGCATTGCCCCCCCCCCCCCTAAGATTTTGCTCATTGGTACCCTTGTCACACGGAAAAATTTTATCGCTTTAGCTCTTTCACAAATTTGAGCTTTTTGAGGTTATGTGTAATGTATTATAGATTTTTACTTAATAGATACTTTATACTATAATATTAAAATTTTTACTTTTACTGTAATAATATGTACTTAATTAGGTACTGATGTCGGAAAGTCGTTTTACGAAACTTGGAGAATTCAGTCTAAAATTTACCCCGGTAAGATAATAGTGAATCCTATAAAGTGAAGTATTGCAAACTTTCCCTCGATATAGACTGAAATTGATTAGTATGAATTAATATGTTAAAGTTAGTATGTGTTTTGTATATTTTTTTTAGTGTATGCATTTATCAAAGTAGTTTTCGCCTGATAAATACTGAAGTTTTGCTTTGAATATATCCCCGCTACTACCACCACTAACAATTCACTGCATCACTAAAGAACCAACGCTTTTCCTCCACCCCAATATATTCAAAGCTTCACTCTTTACCTCCTCCCATGAAGTTCTAATTTCTGTTAAATCCGTTCTTGTGACCTCTCCCCACCCTGTTTGGAAGCGACCCACTTCGTCTGGCCCTAGATGGATGGCCAAGAAGGACAATTTTTAGCAATCTGTAATCCTTCATCCGTTGGTGGCCTTGCTATCTTAACCCGTCTTTCCTTAAAGCCATAGAAAGTGGGATGGAACCACATGTATTTCTTATCAATATTTTATTGCCCTCCAAGCTCGTTTTGACGAGTTGAAATCATAAAACGATCATTAATCCTTCTTATTCGCATTTATGACGGCTAAAACTGTTCATTTTGTATCTAAAATTTATTTTGGTTTAGTAAAAAAAAAGGTGACAGTACCGTTGTAACTCCCTCACCAATGTTTCGCATTCATCAGAACTATTGAAAAGTTATCAGTATCGTCTGCGCAAATAGATTTTAGTACTACTATTCTTATCTTCTTTTATATTATACCTTTTGAACAGTTTGCTTTGTACAACAGGCTATAATGTTGACTAAATGGATTTCTTTTTTTCTTTTTTTTTATTCTAAGGGCATTTTAGCTTCTTCCTTGTGTGATATTATATGTACCAGTCTGAGATCAACTTTAACGTTCAATGTTTTACCTTGATTTCATATTCAGGATATTCAGCATCATCTAAGCAGAAATTCAAAGTTGAGTTCTGAGCGCATTTTGGGGCAGCCTTTGGGTCGCAATAGTGGTAGTCATGTCCATAAGATGGCTTTTCGTAGCCATAAGAAGGTTTGTGTTCATAACCATAGGATGGTTTGTGTTCATAACCATGAGAGGGTGCTGGGTAGTCGTGCTTGTAACTTGGCTGTGGGTACTCCTGCTTATAGGCTGGTGCATGGTAGTCTTGCTTGTAGCTAGGGCTGTGTTGGGCATGGTAAGATGGCTTGCCATAGCCATGTTTTTGGTACTGAGCTTCAGCCTCTGCTGAGACCAAGCCTGAAGAGGCTACCGACAGAACGACAAGCGACTGGAAAGAGATAGATGAATCACTTATTGTAGGTGCACCAAAAAACATAATAGTGAACCTTACAGTGTGAAATCTTATAGATTTTACTTCTATATACATTGAATTAAATCAATAGGAATCTATTTGTTATAGTTACTACCTGTATAGTAGATATGTGAGCTAATAAAAGAATATACAAAATGTACACATTATAGCATACTATAAAACCAAAGAAGAAAGTCTTGTAAAAACGACAGGTCTATGATCAGTAGGCAGTAAAAAGAGGAGTAACCATACGGATAATTCGCCTGTATGCGACAAGGCTTCGCCAGCATCGAAAAATAAAGGATACATAATAACTTTAAAAAATGGAAGAGATAAAAAATAAAGATCAAACTGAGCATACAATTGCTATCCGAAGAACAAACTTTGGAAGTAGAATTTATTGAAATTTAATAAGGCACTTCAATAACACACAGGATTCCCAGCCTCTAGTGATTTATCACTATTTCTAGTAATTTTAATATTGCCCAAAGACAAAAGTCGCTAAGTCAGTACACAAATCACTAGATTATTGAAGAAAATCACTAAACTAACCAAAAATCAGTAAAATCTAATGATTTCTTTTTTCAGATGGGAACCCTGATGACACAGAAGCAACTGGTGTTTTTGCTCGTTGTTTTTCTTCTTATTTTTCAAGATTTTTTTCTTTGGTTTTGTCATGGCAGGCCTGTTTGGCTTTGGATATTTATAAAGTAATATACAAATATGTATGATAATATACACTATGCATGCATATAATGTATCATATAAAAATTACAAAATGTTGCTAAATATACAGATATCTGTTATAATATACAAAATGTATATATGATATACAAAATATATTACTTTTTTTGGTGGAATAATTTGCTCCTACCAGAACAGATAAAATGCGTTAGGTTTACATGAAAAATTATACGTAGTGAACTGGAACTTGAATCTTCGTCAAACTTGACTTGAGCAAGATACGTGTTCCTGTCTCCAACATAGAATCAACAGTGGTTACAATATTTAGACTGCAATTATTAAGACTAATGAAATTGTCATAATCCCCGCCGTCTACAATTAGGAGCTAAAATTTTCAAATTTAATTAAAAATAATGACCTATGGTCATATAAAATTTCAAGATAGGTTGAGAGGGGACTAACCTCAAAATCTATTCATTTAATATGAAAAGACCTATCAAGCTCTTTTGGTATTATTGGTATGTATGACACAAGAAGATAATTGGGGGGATGGGGGTGGATCTAGAAACGTCTATACTCATGTAAAATTAAATTTCTAGATTGATGGTAGCTAGTACCACAAGCTCAGAAGTACTGCATTTTGGTCAAAGAGTAGCCTACCAGGATGCATTAAAAAAAAAGACTTAACGGTCCAATGGAAATTCCACAAAATACACATTAATACCATGGTTGGCAACCCTGCCCTTACCTATGCACATGGGGTAAAGGGGAATATAGATAAGGGTGATCCCCAGTCCTTGGGTTTCCCATTACTGGAAATGTCTTCTTCATTTAGATTTAATCTAAATGTTCTTCTTCATTTAATGTTCTTCTTTATTTAATGTTCTTCTTCTAGATTTAATGTTCTTCTTCATTTAGATCCACCATCATGGGTGCAGTGATAGCTGCAACCTAGTAAAGAATGAACCATGGCCCATAGTAACCCAAAATATAAAAACACTTTTTGAAGAAATTACCTATAGGGATTGGTGGAGAAGGGCTGGTGAGAACCAAGCATGAGTCCAGGGATAAATACTCAATAGTTTTGTCTGTCAACAGTGGTTTCGATTCATGGGAATTAAAAAATAGTGGGCAAAATGGATTCCTTAATAATTTTCAATTTTATTTATGCTCATTGTGCTGATTTTTATGTTACCAGTATTTTTTTGAATCATTAAACTAATGTCTTAAATTGCTAGTTTGTCACAAAGAGGACAGAGATTCATTTTTCTAAACAAGAAATCGCATTTGATAGCACGTTTAAATTTAGCATACAAGAAACTGAAAAAAGATGAAACTAATTGATTTGTGCCCATTCCCTTTGCACCTTAGATCCCAGAATTTTTGTTTTTCCCACCCCTTTCTCTCTAACCTTGTGTCCAAGACATCCCCAAAGCTGGAACTAAGACTGAAATATTTTTTGGAAATTTGTTGACATGGGCATAAGAAGCAGGTAGTACCCCCTCAAAAAAATAATGAGATGCGACTGTAATGCTTAGTTCTCCAAGAAGACGGTAAATTTATGCCCCTCCCCTCTTTGCCATTAAAATATCCCTCACTACGTAGATGCAGGGTAAGAATTTTCTTTTCGACATTCTTTTTTTAAAGATACGAAAAAGTGTCTCCACGATCTAGGGCGGGGCATTTTTTTTCGTTCTAAAAATTAAATGAAAATTGTCAAAAACGTATTTTTGAAAATATAAAGGGGGGGGGCGATTGTCCCCAATTGATGCCACTGAGTCGAAAATTTGTAAAATATAAGGTTTTATTTCTTTTAAAGAGCTGAATAACATGATATTAAAAATAAAGAAGAGAAATAAAAGCTAGGAAGCTTACCAGAAAAAAGGCCATGATACACACTGCTGCGAGAAACTGATAGTTCTTAGCCAGTATCTTGTTGATAAACTATATATACCATACTGAAGAGATGGGCAAGTACCCATTCGTCGTTCTCTCATTGGCTGGTAATATGGGTGGGGTGTTACGGCAGAGAAACTGTCAAGGTCTTGTAGTAATGTGCGCTTGCTCTAAATTTCAACCTAACAATTTGTTTGATTGATGGTCTACATACATGTCAGTTAACACACTTGTTTTATGCTATTATTTTCTGCAATTATCTGCAAATTTCGCATGACGAATTAAAACAAGAATAAGGAAGCTGATAATTGCTATATTATGTAAAGAGATATTGGATTGACGTTTCTGAAAAAGTTATTAAATGTACTTTTAACCTTGTGAATAGTAAAAAAAAAAAAAAAATGTTACGTCTTTTCTTAAGAGCTAATTTTTGGAGTTAGTAAATTATTGGCATGGATAGTTATCCTCCTTCATAGCTAAGGAGTGAAGAGCTAAGATTTAAAAAAAATACAAAAAATATAAAAGATATTATATATAAAACAAAAAATATTATATAAAAATGTCATATTATTTACGTAAAAAAGGACTGAGCCTAACATAGGATCAAGTTTTACTGCTCAAACAGAGCGTTGCTCAAAGGTTTTATCAGTTTCGTGAAAAAAGAAAAGGTTTAAAATTTTCTATTGATAACATAATGAAGTACGATAGCGAAAATGATAACGATAACGAAATATGTAACAAAAATTATAACGAAAATATGTAATGAAATAATGATGACAAAAATGAACAAGTTTGACAAGAACATCACTATACTCCTCTTATTGGTTGAAGGATAAAGCAACAGGGATATTTTTGAGATTGATTGGCTGGGAGCATTACGCTCATATTTGAGAAATAACAAAAGGGTTAAGATTCTCTATTGATAACATGACTTCCTATTTGCTAGTTTTTTTTTTCATTTGTCAGTTCTAGGGTTTTTGGTGACTGCGTAATTCAATAAGTAAAAATATGTAAAAAACACTTTCATTCGCTATACCAATGCAGAGCCAAACTCTACTTGTTTATTAAATAAAAAAAAACTAGTTTTTTTAACTGAAAGCAAGTAGTGACATTAAAGCTTAAAACGAACAGAAATTACTCTGTATATGAAATGGGTTGTCCCCTCCTCAACGCCTCGCTCTTTGCGCTAAAGTTTTTAATTGTTTTAAAAAGTAGAATTGTGGCAAGGAGTCAAACTTTAGCGTAAAGACCGAGGGATTGCGGAGGGAACAACCCATTTCATATACGGAGTAATTTCTGCTCGTTTTAAGTTTCAATGTTGCTTTACTTTTGGTTAAAAAAACTAGTTTTTTTTTATTTAATTTCTAAACATTTTTGAATTAATGCATGTTTGATTTTGGCTCTCCGCACATTAATTATTAAAATGAAATTTTCGTATTAATTCTTTTTTTGGCTAAATGGCTTTCTCTTAGTTTTATCAGACGATTTTGGGAAATAAGGTGTGGGGAAGGAGGCCTAGTTGCCCTCCAATTTTTCGGTTACTTAAAAAGGCAAATAGAACTTTTAATTTTAATGAACATTTTTATTAGTAAAAAATATACGTAGCTTAAGAATTAACTTACGTAACAAACTTTTATATTCTTATATCTTTATTATGTATATGAGGGGGTTTGTCCTCTTCTTAATACCTCGCTTTTTACACTAAATCTTAAGTTTTGTCCCAATTCTTTAAGAATGACCCCTGAATCAGAAAGGCCGTAGAATAAATAGTTGAAATTGCTAAAAATACTTTAGCATAAAGAGCGAGGTATTTATCTCCTCCTAAATACCTAGCTCCTTATGCCAAAGTATTTTTAGAACCCCTCATATGCGTAATAATCTCTGTTTGTTTAGTTTTAATGCTGCTCATTACTTTCAATTGAAGAAACTTTTTCATGTTTATTTTTTCATTGTTTTTTTATGGTAATGCTAGAAAATCCCGCGCCCTTTTCATTGAAATTCTATTCCCCCATGACATATTCCTCCAAGGAAAGATTTTCCCACATAGCCCTCTCCCCTCAACCCCACCCCAAACCAAAAAATCCCCCTGAAAACGTCTGTACACTTCCCAATAACAATTACTGTATGTAAACACTGGTCAAAGTTTGTAACTTGCAGCCTCTCCCCCAGGGACCGTGGGGGAGTAAGTCATCCCCAAAGACATAGTTATTATGGTTTTCGACTATGCGGAACAAAATGGATATCTCAAATTTTGATCCGTTGAATTTGGGGAAAAAATGAGCATGGGAGGGGGCCTAGGTGCCCTCCAATTTTTTTGTCACTTAAAAAGGGCACTAGAACTTTTCATTTTCGTTAGAATGAGCCCTCTTGCGACATTCTAGGACCACTTGGTCAATACAATGACCCCTGGAAAAAAAAACAAAAAAAAACAAATAAACACGCACTCGTGATCTGTCTTCTGGCAAAAAATACGAAATTCCACATTTTTGTAGATAGGAGCTTGAAATTTTTGCTATAGGGTTCTCTGACACGCTGAATGCGATGGTGTGATTTTCGCGACTTAGAGTCTTATGACTAAGATTCTGTGACTTTTAAGGGGTTTTTTCCCCTATATTCCAAAATAAGGCGAATTTTTTCAGGCTCGTAACTTTTGATGACAAAGAATAAATTTGATGAAACTTATATATCAGCATGAAAATCCTATTCTTTTGATGTATCTTTTAGCATCAAATTCAGTTTTTTAGAGTTTCGTTTACTATTGAGCCGGGTCGCTCCTTACTACAGTTCGTTACCACGAACTGTTTGATTCTTATGATTTGTCAGAAAAATCTGATATACGCGCAGCAAAAACGTTTTTTTTTTTCACATTTCAAAAAACGTTTTTGCATGATCTAATAGAACTTGGCTACTTATTTTATATATTGGATGAAATCTGTTTTTTTCTTTCCCTTTTTTCATTAATTGATGAAAGCACAATTTCTTTGCCAAATCCAGAAAAAGACTTTGCAAGGCGAATGTTTGTCAAGAAACCAATGCCGACTTTTAATTCAGTTTTTTAATTACACACAAGTGCCAAAATCTGCATTATTTTTTCAACACTCCTCCCAATTGGAATTGCTAGAAGCTTCCTGGTTATCAGAAAGGTACATGTTAAAAAAAATCTATTGAGAGGCAGTGGCACCAATTCACAAAAATGTGGAGGGGGTCGGGTTGAGGAATTATTTTGATTTTGAAAAATAAAGACACAAAAAGGATATTTTCAGTGTCTAGGTGGGAGGGTATATTGTTTTTATTTCTAATCAAAATACAGAGAATGTAATTTAAATATTGGGGGGAGGACAAATACTCTTCCCCACTGGTGCCCTTTTTGAAGTATATTCATGCTGAATAGTCACTTTTATGGGGGCTTAATGCCCAATATGGTAACAAGGGAAGATTTTGAGACACTCATTTCAATCAGATCTGTCAATAGGTACAAAAATACGCCTCTGAATTTAACACGACAGGTTCAGCTTCTATGTCGAGGGCTTACATTTCTGTTAACAGCCTATTGTGAAATGAAGACTTCATAGCTAAACTGTAGAAAAGGGTGGGCACTTTACCTTTTGTTAAAATCTACTACTGCTACTAACAAATCACCGCAGCACCAAGCTGCCTGAGGCCACTAAAGCTGCGCACGCTCCTCCTCCATCCCAATCCATTCAAAGCCTCTCTCTTTACATCCTCCTAGGAAGTTCTCATTTCCTTTAAATCTTTTTTTATGACATCCTCCCACCTCAGATGAGGACGACCTGCTTTCTGTTCAGTCCTAGACAGCTAGCCGAAAAGAACAATTTTCAGCAATCTGTCATCCTTCAGCCACAGAACATGCCCTAGCCATCTCAGCCTTTCTTTCATTATAGCCATTGAAAGAGGATTGAATTTACATTCCTCGTACAGCCTAATGTTTGAAATACGGTTAGTCAGCCGGGCACCCAGAACAATCCGTAGGCAATTTCACTGGAAAACATCTAGTATATCTTCATCCGCTTTTCGGAGCGAATGAGGATTTGACCATTGTCATCACTGTACCTTTTAATATTCTAACCTTGGTTTGCAGACTTATCTTCCTATTCTTCCAAACTTTTTTCAACTGTGAAAGCACACCCTGAGCCTTGGCCATTCTACTTTTAACATCTTCATTGCTCCCACCGTCTGTACCAATAATACTACCAAGACAAGGGAAGCTGTCCATCTGATCAATCTTTTCGTTACCCAACGTCACCTTTTCACCTTCACTTATTCTTAGCCTTAGTTACTTAGTCTTCTTAATATTAAGTTTTAAACCTATTCTAGCACCCTGAACTCACCAAACCTCTAAAAGTTCATTCATTTTGTTCACACTTTCATCTAGGATGCTCAAACCATCAGCATAATCTAAGCCCAGGAGAGTTTTTCCTCCCCATTTGATTCCGTGGTCTCCCATTGCCTTTGCCTGTACTCCTTAAGATAAAGTCCATCAAAATGATCCTTATAAAGGGGTATAGAACACAATCCTGCTTAACTCCTGATTTAATAGGAAATCAGTTGCTAACCTCATTTCGTACCTTAACCACGTCAGTGTTATTCTCGTACATTGCACTAATCACTTTAATGTATTTGTCTGGTATACCATATAAGGATAAGACCTTTTTGTTAAAACATTTCTATCAAAAGAATAGAGGGCTTGCTCATAATCTATAAAGCTGAGGACCGAAAGTGTTTGACAGCTAAGGTACTTCTCAATTGTTAACCTTAGAGTGAAAATTTGGTCAGAACATCCTTTACCTTTTCTAAAATTGGACTGTTCTTCTCTTCAAACTTTGTCTACAGCATCTCTCAGTCTCAAATGTATTATCTTACTAAGTAATTTCCTACCTACAGAGAACAGGCTAATGCCTTGAAAATTACGACACTCACTCTTATCACCTTTTCTCATACAGTGGTTTAATTGAGGTTTGTCTGAAATCGTTAGGCACTTCCTCTTTTTCAAAAATCATATTCATAATCTCATATATTTTAATCCTTTTACAACTGTCGCAAATTCCTCTTCACAAAGGAAATCTTCCTTCACATCCAAGGTATCAGAAACTTTTGGATCGCGTAAAGATCCCAATCTGCACAGTTGCCCGATCCTGGGACCGATTTCCTCTTCTTTTTATTCTTCCCTATTGTTGCTCCTTCTCGAGCTATAATTGCTCGGGGATCATTCAAGGAGTCGTCTTGTATAATCCGACTACTAAGAACGCATCCAGGAATGTTTTTCGGGGGGGGGGGGTACAAAAACGAAAAACGTATCAAAAATTTGTTTATGTTCATTTTTGTTAAGTTCTTACGAGTTGGACAGAAATTTTGCAGTGGGGGGCCAAACTCCCTAAATCCCCTGGATTACAGGGGCCAAACTGCCTAAACCCCCTGGATTACAGGGTTAGAACTTTCCTGATTACAGTTCTAAATCAAACCACTATAAATACGTATTTCATAAATGGTGGTTAAATTCGATCGAAGTCAGTAATTAATCATTTTTGGAGTCACTGATCACAAACATCCGACTAAAGTTGTAATTTTAGAACAATAATTGTCTTTGGTGTCTCAGAGAAGGATTCCAAATCATTAAAATAGCCTATATTAAAACAGAAGTTTTGTAAACAAATTTTAGCAGAGCAATTGTTATTTTACACCTTGTCAAAATTTGATCATGCATAGCATTTTGATCTGCATTGTATTGTGGCCCAAACAGGGTCTTGCGGATCAATTCCTTCCCCTCCCCTCTTTTGTTGCCGAACTTCATAACCATAGACATATTGGAACTCCTTAAAATTGTGATTGCTCAGGGTTCGTTATCAACCTCTGAGCAATATTCTCAATAGGGAATAATATCATTAGTTAAAAGTATTAAACTAAAGTTTCAACATGGGCGTTGTTAATTAAAACGTTAAATCTATCTTTTTAACAATCAACTTTCAACTTCTAATTGAGCTTGTAAGGTAGAATTCTTTCGTCTGTATAATTTTAAGCTTGCATAACTGGGGGGGCCCTTGGGTCTAATTTTCCTCTCACCTACCAATTAGGCTAATATTACAATACCAGTGTCTTAAAAAGAAAATATTTCATGTAAGCTACGCGTTTAACAAAAAAAATTCCATAGTCTGTGCTAGTTTGTATTAACGAATCTGGATAATATTTGGTCTGAGTAACTGAAGAAATCAAATTAGGGGTTTAAGTCCAAGCCCCCTTGTTTCCCTCGGAATTGAAAAGCATAAATAAGTAACAAATGGTTTGTATCCTTATAGCTCAGCAATTTCGTGTGTAGAGGGGGGTGCATTTATTTTCTGTTGTAAATAAAATAATATAAGGACTTTTAGTCAGTAGAATTGGAGGGACCCAATTGATAACATTTGGTCTTAGCCTCCCCCCAACAACGAATAAATTTTACACTTCTGTTGGTTCTTGATTATAAAGGAATATACCACCACGGCCAATCCTACCGACACAGTTTTTGCGAAGGTAATTTCTACCTTGACTACTCTCAGCCTAACCATTCCCACCTTGACCACTTATGTCACGGAAACTCCTAAAACTACTGATTCTATGACAGCTTTTACTTTTGCTGTAAATTTTACCACAACTATACCTAGTACTACTTATACTACCATGGCTGCTTCTATCAGGATTTACCACGGCAATTCATGTTGCGACTACTTCTATCATCATTGCTCCGACTACAACTACGCCCAACACGACTGTGGCTACCATGACCAGTTCTACTACTAGCAATCATTCCACAGTTACTCATGCCAAAACTACTCCTGACACGAATATTCTTTCCAAAAATACTTTTAGCATGACATCTACTATTGTTCATGCCACGGCAACTCTTACCATCTCTACACTAACTGTCACTAACTTACCAGTGAGATGAGGTTGGAGAGATTTTTGGTTAGTGTTGTGTTCTCATAACATTTTAATGGAATTTCAGTCTCCTTTTAGATTTTAACTAATCCTTTTGAGCCCATGCCATGAATGTTTTGAGGTCTTCTACATGAATTTTCTGCTCAAAAAGGCTATTCCAGGGGAGTGGAGTAGCACATATAGCGAAAAACTTTTATCGCTCCCTTCCCTGATGTAATTAAGATCCAGCTTATGGATGTGGCTGGACAAAGACGGAGGGTGGCAGAAATTCGCATCTGGAAGTTGACCCATTTTCATTGACATGACTCCAAAAACCCTTTTCATCCTTATACGAGAATGAGCAATACTTTTGCTATTAAAGCTGATGTTTAAAATTGAATCGAAAATATTTTTCAAACCTTCCTAAGGTGCATGGTTTAGTAAACTAAATTTTGAAGCACAGGCATATAAACTCCCTATTTTAATTTTAAATTAACTGAAAAAGTAAGTTTTTTCGCTGAGAGTAAAGAGCAAAACTAAAATTTAAAACAAACATAAATTATTCCGTATAAAAGGAGGGGCTAGTGAGGAGGGCTACCCTCTCCTTAATACCCCTCTCTTCACGTTAATGTCTTTTAAGGACTTTTTAAAAAGGTTCCAATTCTAATTACAAGGTCTTTGCGTTTCAGGAATCGTTCTTAAGGGATTGAGTCAAAAACGTTGAGCTTTAGTGTAAAGAGTGGGACAGTGAGGAAGGAACAGCCCCCTCATATAAGGAATAATTTCTGTTCATTTTAAGTCTTAATGTTGCTACCAGTAGAAAAACTTTGTTTTTTAATGTAATTATTTATCGTTTTTCAAATAATTTAGGGACATACACACCCCTCTGCGGAAAATCCTCCCCCGGTAAATTCCTGCATAAGAAATTCCTTCCACCTGGTAAGTACCCCCAGACAATTCCATCCTCGCTGCGAATTCTCCTCAGAAATATAACTCCTTATCCGCCTCCTTATGCGAATTTCGCCTGAAAAACACTCCTTAGCATACTTTCATTTGAAGAAAGACTTGCCTTTATTTAATTTCTAATCCTTTTTAAAGTCTTGGTGAAATCCCCCCTAGCATGGGCTGTGGTTATGTGAGAAAATACTTCGCAGAAATCCTCCCTCTAAAAAATCCCCCCAGAGAATTCCAACCCCGCTTAAGATGTCTAAAGGACAATTCCCTTAAAGCATCCCCACATGTAAAATACCTTCGCCAACGAGAAAGTAAAACAAATAAAACAAATTCTCACACGAATTCTGGAAAAATCCCCCGTGTAAAATTTCCCCTGGAAAGTTCGCCCCCGGAAAGTT
Organism: Artemia franciscana; assembly: GCF_032884065.1. Taxonomy (NCBI): domain Eukaryota; kingdom Metazoa; phylum Arthropoda; class Branchiopoda; order Anostraca; family Artemiidae; genus Artemia; species Artemia franciscana. The sequence goes on from NW_027067498.1 coordinate 263,773, forward strand.
CCATACCAATGGGAAATTCTTCATGTAGAAAATCCATCTTCAGAAAATCCCCATCTTGAAAAATGTCGGTATACTTCCTTATAACAAATACCATGTGTAAGCAATGGGCAAATTTCATAACTTGTAGCCCTTCTTCCAGTAGTTCTGGAGGGTCATGTCACTTCCAAAGACATAATTACTATACCTTTCAGCTATACTGAACAAAACGGCTATCTCAAAATTTTGACCAGACGAATTTTTGGAAAAAAGGCGTGGGAGGGGAGCTAGTTGCCCTCCAATTTTTGGTTAGATAGAAAGGGCACTAAAACTTTTAATTTCCGTTTGAATCATCCCCCTTACAATATTCTAGGACCACTGGTTTGATAGGATCATCCCTGAAAAAAAAATGTCAAATAAGCCGGCATCCGTGATCCTTCTGCTGGTAAAAAAAATACAAAAATCCACATTTTAGCACGTAGGAGCTTGGAACCTTTACAGTAGTGTTTACGGATATGTACGCTTAATCTGGTACTTTGATTTTCATTAAGATCCATTAAGGCACACTTTCTCCGGCTTGTAATCTTTGATGGGGGACACTAAACCTAATGAAAGTTATATATTTGGAATCAGCATAATAAGCCAATTTTTTTATATACCTGTTGGTATTAAAATTCCGTTTTATAGAGTTTTGGATACTATTGAGCCGAATTTAAAAGAAAGGGAATAGCTTTTACTTCCAGTTCGTTACCCAGAACTGTTTGATTAAGAAATAAAGGGTAAATTAGAGACAAATTATTGTTTAATTCATTGACTTTCTAAGATGTATTATTGCATCACCAAACAGAAAATGTTGGCCAAATTAAGAAATACTTGGGCGTGGCACAGCTAACACAAAATTTCACTTGCGCTAAGAAGTATTGTTGCTACGTGAAGACAATCTTCATTGCATATTCTTCTTCTTTAAAATTCCTTGGGCCCAAAACTGTTTCTTAGTTATTCTTTTCTTATTTTCCGACTTTTTTCTGCTGGTTGTATGTTTAGCATTAAATCTTTTATTTATTCTAGGGGTGTAAATTATGGGACGGGTAGGAGGGAGTGGCAAATGCCCTGCTAAATCTTGAAAAACACACTTGTTAGTTGTTTATCAGAAAAAAAATCATAGATTTTAAAAAAATACCTTGGTACTTGTGCACTATATGGTACATATTCGAGATTGTGGATCTACAGATAAGGCAATAACCGGTTTTTACCTGTCAGTATCCAGAGAATATTAGCTTAGGTTAAGTTGAAATCTACGTTGTAGGTATATTTTTATTAAATATCAAACAAGTCGTGGTAACGAGCTGTAGTAAAGAGCGACCCGGCTCAACAGTAACCAAAACTCCAGAAAATGGAATTTTAATGCCAATAGTTACATCAAAAGAATCGCATTTTTATGTTGATTTTAAATATATAATTTTCATCAAGTTTAGTGTTACCCATCAAAAGTTACGAGCCTGAGAAAATTTGCTTTGTTTTAGAAAATAAGAAAAAACTCCCCTTAAAAGTCATAGAATCTTAACAAAATCACACCATCAGATTCAGCGTATCAGAGAACCCTACAACAGAAGTTTCAAGCTCCTATCTACAAAAATGTGAAATTATGTATTATTGCCATAAGACAGATCACGGATACGTGTTTATTTGTTTTTTTCCCAGGGGTGATTATATCGACCCAGTTGTCCTATAATCACGAGAGGGGTCATTCTAACGGAAATTAAAAGTTCTAGCGCCTTTTTTAAGTGACCAAAAAATTGGAGGGCACCTAAGCCCATCCCACGCTCACTTTCTTCCCAAAGTCACCGGATCAAAATTTTTAGATAGCCATTTTGTTCAGCATAGCCAAAAAATCTAATAATTATGTCTTTCGGGACGACTTAATCCCCCACAATCTCCGGGGCAGGGGCTCAAGTTACAAACCTTGACCATTGTTTAAGTATAGTAATGGTTATTGGGAAGTGTACAGACGTTTCCAGGGGACTTTTTCGCGTTTAGGGGGGGGGGGTGAGGGTAGGGTGGAGGATATTTTCATGGATATTTCATAATTAACCATGAGGGAAGAGGATTTCCATGAACGGTCTGCAGGATTTTCTTGCATTATTTAAAAAAAGAAAAAAAAAGTTTTTTCCAGCTGGAAGTAAGTAGCAGCATTACAACCTAAAACGAACAGAAATTATTACCTATATAAGGGGGTTCGCCTCCTCCACAATATCTCACTCTTCACGCTAAAGTATTTTTAGTGTAATTTCAACTATTTATTCTACGATCTTTGTGATTCAGGGGTCATTCTTAAAGAATTGGGACAAAATTTAAGCTTTAGTGTAAAGAGCGAGGTATTGACGAGGAGGCAAACCCCCTCATTTACGTAATAAATATATACAAATGTAGAAGTTTGTTATGTAAGTTAATTCGGAAGTTACGTTTATTTATTACTAATAAAAACGTTCGTAAAAAAATTAAAAGTTCTAGTTGCCTTTTAAGTAACAAAAAACTGGAGGGCAACTAGGCCTCCTCCCCCATCCCTTTTTTACAAAAATCATCCGATCGAAACTATGAGAAAGCCACTTAGCCGAACAAAATTATTATGCAAATTTCGTTTTAATTATTCATGTGCGATGAGCCAAAATCGAAACATGCATCAATTCAAAAACGTTCAGAAATTAAATAAAAAACAAGTTGTTTTAACTGCAAGTAAGGAGCGACATTAAGACTTAAGACGAACAGAAATTATTCCGTATATGAAAGGGATTGCTCCCTCCTCAACGCCCCACTCTTTAAGCTAAAGTTTTACTCTTCCTCACAACTCTACTTTTTAAACAATGAAAAGCTTTTGCGTAAAGAGCGGGGTGTTGAGGAGGGGACAACCCCTTTGATATACGGAATAATTTCTGTTCGTCTTAAGTCTTAATGTCGCTCCTTACTTGCAGTTAAAAAAACTTGTTTTTTTATTTAATTTAACATATAGAGATGGTATTTTGATTGAGTTAGGGTAGATTAGGTTTGGTATTTAATATAGTGTGTTCTATGTGCCTCCCCAACCATGATTTTTTGCTGTAGTTTTAATGATTCTGTAACTAAAGTATTGTGTTTTCATCATATTTCGTTACAATTGACCCAGCTTCAATTCTCGAGTTTGTACCAAACAATGCACAAGTACCAATACCTCTTTAGTATATCCGTTGAAAAATCAGAAACCCCTCCCCCCTACGTTTTCATGAAATCTCACCACTGCTTCACTTTATATCAACCGCCTGTAAATATTCTTTATCATATGTTAATGCAAATATAACTACTACTACTACTACTACTAATAACTCACTGCAGCACCAAGCCGCCTGAGGCCAACACTGCTACGCACGCTCCTCCTCCAACCTAATTTATTTAAAGCCTCCCTCTTTACACCCTCCCAGGAAGTTCCCATTTCCTTTAAATCTTTATTTATGACATCCTCCCAACCCAGACAAGGACGACCTGCTTTCCGTGTAGCCCCAGACGGTTGGCCAAAAAGGACAATCTTCGGTAATCTGTCATCCTTCATCCGTAGAACGTGGCCTAGCCATCCCAACCTTTCTTTCATTATAGCCCCAGAAAGCGGGATTGAACCACACTTTTCGTACAACCTACTGTTTGAAATACGGTCAGTCAGCCGGGTACCCAGAACAATCCGTAACCTACAATTACTTCTTCGCTTTGTTGATTTTTGGAATTGCTTTAAGACTATTAACCATTTTAGTAAAAACTGTTGATCTCTGTGGTTAGAGGAAGGGCAATAAACTTTCAGCTTTACAGAAGAAGCTTCAATTGTAGAGCATCATAAGTATCATGAGCATCATAAATATTTCAAGGAAACACGGTTCTTTTATTGCACTTTAACAAATTGACAACGACCTTGAACTCTGATTTGTATAAATGGCAAAGTGATTGTGAAGAAAGGTTACAGAAATGTGAGTTCTCCTCTTCTTTGAGATAGACTCCCTTCCCCCTCCTGCAAAAAATAGATAAAATTATTCTACCTAACTTTGATAGGATTTTCACAGCCTTCCCCCACAATGAAAGATATTATGTTCCCCCTACCCTCAAGGGTCAGACTTGTGTGGACCATCTAACCTAAATAACTTAATATTTAATCATTAAATTTTCTCCTTGTTTTTGGAGGGGGCTATATTATTGTGAATTCCGTGTGATGCAAATGAATATATTGTTTACTTGAAACCCCAAACTAAAAATATGCCTCAAAAATAGATTCTAAATAAAGTAATACGTTGGTGAGAAATATTCTTAATAGGGAAACTTCCATTACTGCTCACAAAAGTGTTTATAATCATGCCTATATATTGTGAGACAGAAATATTCTTCTTTAAGTTGGTCCAAAGCTTCATTTTTTTTGTAGCATTGATTTCCAACTACAACCCCTTCGCTCTGAGAAACATTTCCTAATCCCTACTGCAGTCTGACTTGAAAAGAAAGAAAATCGGTAGGCCCCTTTCTAACATTGATAAGTAGAAGACCTCTCCCGGAAAATTCTCTGATAATACGATAAGATCATTAAAAAAAAATCACGATATTCCAGGCTTACCCTCCTCTTTTAAAATTCCTTCCATCCACCGAATTTGAACAGAGATTTTGAAGATCATTTTGCCTTTGACCCTTCTTATTTTATTCCTACCTACAATCTTTATCATAGATGATTACTGACTAGTGATTAGTCAAATATTCTATTATGTCTTTTTGCAGTCGAAGCGCAAAAATGTACATAGATATCAAACAGTTCGTGTTAACTAACTGCAAGTAAGGAGCAACTTAGCTCAATAGTAACCCAAACTCTAGAAAAATGAATTTTAATTAACAACTAATATATATCAAAAGAATTTGCTTTTTATGCTGAATTTAGTTTAGTGTTATCCATTAAAAGTTACGAGCCTGAAACCCCTCAAAAGTCAGGCAACCTTAATAAAATCTGTCCGTCGGATTCAGCATATCAGAGAATCCTACTGCAGAGGTTTCAAGTTCCTATCTGTAAAAACATGAAATTGTGTATTCTATGCAAGACGAAAGATCAGGGATGCATGTTTATTTTTTTTTACATGGGTAATCGTAACGAACCAATAGTCCTAGGAGACCGGAAGAGGGCTAATTTAAACGATCACAATTGATTTTTGGAAAAAGTTGCACGTGCTAGTGCCCTCTTTAGCCTACCAAAAAGATTGGAGGGTAACTAGGCCCCCTTTCACGTCCTTTTTCCCCCAAAGACATCCTATCTAAATTTTGAGATCACTATTTGGTTCCGAATAGTTATGCATCAGAGGGCGATATTAGGTCTCCAAACTCAATGGGAAAGGGATATGTGCTTCGGAAGGGGATATTTCCTGCGGGAATAATTTATCCTGGGGGTGGGGAATTTTATTAAAGTAAGGAGCGACATTAAAACTTGAAATTAATGAGAGTTATTCAGTAGTGGTTGGGGCTGTCCTCTTCTCAATTTCTCGCTCATTGCGCTAAAGTTTTTAATACTTAAGAAAGCTTTTTATTCCAATTCAATAACCCTTGTACTTCAAGAATTGTTCTTAAAGAATTGGGACAATAAGTCAAAGCTTTTGGCGAGATCATATACGGAATAATTTCTGTTTATCTTAGATTTTAATCTTGTTGCTTACTATCAGTTGAAAAATATGTTCTTTTTTAATTTAATCTCTTCAAAATGGACCAGCTTGGGTACAGACTCTCTAAGCGTCGCGAAAGTATTTTCAACTTTCCTTTTAAACTTTTTAGTTTAGATGTGTTGTCTACGTAGTTGAGATATTATTTTTCTTGATTTTTTTTGTTAGTGCTTTCATTTTTCTTTCTGATATTCCTCTAAGTGTATCCATCTTCTGTAAAGAGGGTTGAAAGATATTGCCATTATTACTTCAAAGGGCGGAATTGTGACTTTTATTTTGCTTGACAAGCTTCTGAACAATGCATGGCAGCCTCCCATACCAGAGTAAAATTTTTAGTGCTAGCCTTCCTCCTCTGATCTAATTCTTAGGTTTGTCCTTGTATGTGCCTCACCTCCATTTGTTTGAACGTATATCAAAGTGCCAGATCAATTTGATCGATTTAACGAGATTTTTAGAAAAAATGTAAATACGAAAACCAGCAATTAGCAAAATATTGTTTCCTTAGGGCTGAAGGTTAACCGATAATCATCAGTCTAATACGTAACTCCTAGTTTAAAGTATTTTAAGGAAAGGTCATATTCAAATGGAGGGCCATAGGATAAAAGCCCGAGTATTCTCATTAAGTAAAATAAATCCCAGGGTTTTTGACCGGAGAACTTTTTCTTTTTAAACTTTCTTTTGAAAAGTTTTCTGATTCAAAATGTGTGCAAAACCTTCGCGAAATTGCTTCAGAATTGTTTCAATGCCTAAAATTGCTTCAGATACTTGCACTGGAGGGAGGGACTTGAGGCCAGCCTGCAGTGGCGTAATTTTGTCAAGATCATGGGGGGGGGGGTGAAGTTGGAGATAATTTTCCCAACCCATGATTAAACGACAGGCAAAACTGAAAAAGATCCATATATTAACATAAAGGCAAAGATATACAAAAGAAAACTGACCTGTTTCTCTGGATACTTGAATTATGCAGGCTTATCTTAGTTTTGACCAGATTTTTTGCAGAAACTGTATTTTAGCTTGGGAAGGGGCAAACTTGAGTTTGGAAGGGGAATATGACTGCCTGAAGTGCCTAGACCTTGCAGTTTGAGTCTGGATCCCATTAGAGTCTCACTTACCAATAGAATCAAATTACAGACGATTACAGCGCCAATGAATTGTTCCGTCCGTAATTTCTCCATAGTACAAGTAGACAAGGCTGGGAGCAAATTAGCATTGATAGAAGCTTTTCAGACCAATATCTTGCCAGCTTACCTTTTCGCTTCTGAAACAGCGAAACTTTAAATAGAAAATCATAACTTTAAAATCATGAAGAAACCCGTATCATTTTTAAAACCTCAATGGTTCAGTCATTCATAAATTTAGTTTTTGTATAAAAATATTATAGAGTTTTTAGTGAAGAGCATTGTTTTAAGTTAAACCTATATTATTAAACGAACAATAACTGTGTATATGAATACATATTTGTCTCGAAAAATAGCACTTAATTTTCTCTAAAAATTGATGTACCAGCATTTTCCGGTGTGAAAAACAATATAGAAAGATTGCGACTTTGGGAAAATTCGTTTTCCCGTTACAGCATCCTTAGTATATTTTTATTAAATTATCTGCTGACTGAAATTAGAAACAAATTTCAACTTGAAGATTGACAGTTCACACAAAAGCGATGACGTCATTATTATTCTTAAACTTGCCGAACAGGGTTAATAAAATGTATGCAGCGAGTTTGTGTACAAGATGATACAAACATTGGATTGTTTCAACGACATTTTTTTAGGACAATTGGAACTTCACAATGTTTATTTTTCAGTGTGAATAAACGATTTAGATGGACTCTAACTCTGGGAAGATTTGTTTGGGGCCTTAATTTTGGGGAAAAAACATTTTTATAATAATGATGTCACATTTATATACGTTTTTGTCATTATATTTCCTTTATTAGTGTATGGTTTACATCTTATTGAACTTCCTTGCAGCACCTTAGTGAACTGAAAAGCCTGCTTACGCGGGGAAGAGTGTATCGGATTTATAAATCGAAGATCATAGATTCGTGTCCTGCAGCAGTCAAATTTTTTTCACTGGAATGTCGTTTTTTCCCAGAGTCTAATTTTTTCAACATCTTTCATACGTATGGTATCACGAATGCTTGCAATAGATATAATAATTTTCTAAAGATGAATATATGTACTAAATATTCTAAAAAGCATATAAAAATACAAGGGTTGCAGAAAAAATTAAAGCTTTTAAAATAAAAACTGCCTTTCTTTTCATCGAGCGTTGTCCCCTGGTACTTACCGATTAAATACATTGGAATGAATCAGTGAATTTAAGTGGACATTTGCTTAATAGTGGCGGTGATGAGCTCCTACTGGGGATCCTTAAACCAACCTCTCCTAGACATATAGTGTCAATATGCATTAAAAAAAGAGTTTATATGTATGCATTGTAAAGGAAAACTTTAGAATAGCCAAGCGTAAATACATAGGCCTAATTTTTTTTATTGAAGGACGAAATCATAATATAATCATAACATGATGGCTTGAAGTCATACTAGCAGGCTTGTTTGCTCACGGGGTGTGGGGGTATTCTTTGCGAATTAGCTATCCAGCATTCTCGGGGTTTTACAATTTTTAGATATTTCTTCTGATTTTTCATATAGTTTGCCTGTTTACATGTTGTTTTTTAATTATTAGTCCCAAAAATATTTGCCACGTACGTGCCTGCTCACATGCTATAGTAAATTAACGAAATAATTTTTCTGATTGATTGATAATTGATTCATTGATCCATTGATTGATAAACTCTTCTGCCGTGCTAATACCCTAATCACGATTTTGCAAAAAAAAGAAAAAATCAAATCAAAGGGCGTTTTCCGGAACCTGTTAAGATAACTTGCTTACTTTCGGCCGTATAAAAAAAAATGGAATGAAGCAATGTTTTGAACGTGCTATGGTCATTAGATATTCAAAAAAGCAGGTAATGATAGAATTATCGGCCAGTAACTGACATACTTAAGGAAGGTATCGGGTATCCTAAGTAAGGTACAATTATGGAGCGAGGGGTTTCCATTATTATTTTTCTGTTTACCAAAGTCAAATTAATGGTTTTTTTATGGCACTTGGTATTAACCAAGCGACATATACAAATCGCAAATTCTGTCGGTCTGTCTGTCTGTCGGTTCCGATTTTGCTACTTTAGGCACTTCCAGGTAAGCTAGGACGATGAAATTTGGCAAGCGTATCAAGGACCGGACCAGATTAAATTAGAAATAGTCGTTTTCCCGATTTGACCATCTGGGGGGAGTGTGGGGCCGGTTAATTCGGAAAAAATTGAAGAAATGAAGTATTTTTAACTTATGAGCGGGTGATGGGATCTTAATGAAATTTGATGTTTGGAATGATATTGTGTTTCCGAGCTCTTATTTTAAATCCCGACCGGATCTGATGACATTGGGGGGGGGAGTTGGAGGGGGAACCTAAAATCATGGAAAACGCTTTGATTGGAGGGATCGGGATGAAACTTGGTGGGAAAAATAAGCAGAAGCCTTACATACGTGATTTACATAATTGGAACGGATCCGTTCTATTGGGGGGGGGGGGGTTAATTCTGAAAAATAAGAAAAAATGACGTATTTTTAACTTACGAAGGAGTGATCGGATCTTCATAAAACTTCATATTTAGAAGGACCTCGTAACTCAGATCTCTTATTTTAAATCTCAACCGGATCAAGCGTAATTGTGGGGGGGCATTTGGGGGGACCGGAAATCTTAGAAAATACTTAAAGCGGTGAGGTCAGGATGAAACTGGATGGGAAGAATAGAAACCTGTCTAAGATACGTGACTGACATAACCGGACCGGATCTGCTCTCTTTGGTGGAATTGGGGGGGGGGTAATTTTGAAAATTGAGGTATTTGTAACTTACGAAAGGTTGACCAGATCTTAATGAAATTTGATATTTAGAAGGATCTTGTGCTTTAAAGTTCTAATTTTAAATTCCGACCAGATCCTGTGACATTGGGGGGAGTTGGAGGGGGAAACCGGAATTCTTGGAAAACGTGAAAATTGGGGTATTTTTATCTTACGTATAGATGATCGGATCTTAATGAAATTTGATTTTTAGAAGGAATTCATGTCTCAGAGCTCTTATTTCAAATCCCGACCAGATCTTTTGACATTGGGGGGAGTTGGAGGGGGAAATCTTGGAAAATACTTTGAGTGGAGGAATCGGGATGAAGCTAGGTGGATAGAATAAACAAATGTCCTTGATACGTGATTGACAGAATCGTACTGGATTCGCTCTCTTTGGGGGAGTTGGGGGGAGGGGTTCAGTGATTTGGCGAGTTTGGTGCTTCTGGACGTGCTAGGACGATGAAAATTGGTAGGCGTGTCAGGGAGCTGCACAATTTGACTTGATAAAGTCGTTTTCCCAGATTCGACCATCTGGGGGGCTAAAGGGAGAGGAAAAATTAGAAAAAATTAGGTATTTATAACTTACGAGTGGGTGATCGGATCTTGATGAATTTGATATTTAGAAGGACATCGTAACTCGGAGCTCTTATTTTAAATCCTGACCGGCATTAAGCCTCTTATTTTCCTTTCCAAATCAATCTATTGATTCATAGAATTTTGTTAGAACTCGTACCATATGATCTCTTAGCTCTTGTTTCTGTCAAAAGATTGGTAAGCTATCGAGTGCATTAAGCAGAGGGATCAATTGGGGAGGAGCAGAGATGAGTCACGGGTGCAATGGCCACCTGTATTATCACACCCCCAGAACAACACAATGATCACCCTTAGGTTTACCTTTTCTTAAAACATCCCTTGGTTTTAAACAACCTACTAACATAGTATTATCCAAAATAGCGTCAAGGGTCTGTTTTGGTTTGAGCATAGGCTAGATTATTGGTTTTGGTCAACTGAAAACCTGACGTTCCTCTCTTATCACTAGAAGCCAAATCTCTAAAAAAATGTAATTTGAAAATAATATAGCTTACACATCGAAAGAATTGCTGCTAACTGCAACAAAAGAACTGCAGTTTCAAAAGAAACTGCTATTGCTGCCAACTACTCCGTGCAGCACCGAACCGCCGAGGCCAACACAACTCCTTACGATCCTTCTCCATCCCAATCCACCCAAGCCTCTATTTTTACACCCTCCCAAGAACTTACATTTTCTCTTAAATCCTTCCTTACGACCTCCTCCCACCCCATTTGAAGATACATGCTTTCTTTTGGCCATAGATAGATGGCCGAAAAGGACGATCTTTGGCAATCTATCTTCCGCAAAACATACCCTAGCCATCTCAAACTATCAATTCCATATATTTCGAATTTGTTAATTTTGAATTAACGCATTAAAACTTATTAGTGTTAGATTAATTGAACTATAAAAAAAAGAAAAAGAAAAGCTTCCCAAAAATGAGGTGTGTTCCTGATGGAACCAGCAAAGTCAACATAATGTATTTTTTTTTAGCGGAAGGGTCAATAGAAATACTAAATTTTGTATTCTTTTCGAACGAATGATCATGGATGCGTGTCTACTCGTTTGTTTTTTCCCAAGCCTTGGCGTTTACCCCCTCACCCTGGAAAATACCCCCACATAAAATGTACCTCTCCCCCGAAAATACACCTATGGAAATTACTCCCTTCCCCCGGCAAATTCCCGCCGTGAAATTCCTCCCGGATAAATCCCCCCATATTCCCTTGGATAGTTCAGGATGTTCATTAGAATGGAAACGGGAAGTTCTGCTCACACGTTAAAGAGTCAGAAGTAATCCTTCAGCATTTACTAAAGTAAAGAGCCATAGCTGTTCAGTATAATAATATTTATTTATTTTTTAAGCTGCGACAGCAAGTTTTGATCCAAAAGTTTAAAGAACATATATTGTAACTAAAAAATAAAAAAGGGTATTATGCCCAAATAAAAAAACTATCTACTTTAAGGGACTTGCTTCTTTTATATCACGTAATTTAAAGAACATGTAGTATAAATAAAAAAAAAATATTGGGTATTATACGAAAAAGAAAGAACTATCTACACTAAGTGCCATGCTTTTTTTCTTGTTAATATAATTTAAAGAACATGAAGTCTAACTAAAAAAGGCGTTGGGCATTAAACCGAATCAAAAGAGTTATCTATTTTGTACTTTCTTTTTGCCTGCTTAATTTTCCATGCGGGGGAATTTTCTATTAGGTGGAATTATCAGGGGAAATTTTTCGGACGGAATTTTCGGTGGGAGGCACTTTTGAGGACTTTTTCCGCAGGGGGGGTGTTATCTGCGGGGGTTATATTTTTGGGGGTATTTTCAGGGGTGTATTTTCCAGGGGGGTATCTCCCAAAATTAGGTGTGTTCTTGATGGACATTACACCAGCAAACTCAACATATTGTAAATTCCTTCAGTGGAAGGATCGAGATATTATCAATCGAAATATTAAACTTTGTGTTCTTCCCGAGATGGATGATCATAGATGCGTGTTCTCTTGTTTGTTCTTTTGCCATGGGCGATCGTGTTGAACCGGTGATTGTGCAAATCAGGAGAGGGCTCATTTCGACAAAGTTTGGAAATTAAAATAAGAGATTGCACCAGATCAAAGTGCTTGTTTCCCATATATCGGACGGCAAAACAATAAGAAAAATCCTGAGATAGCCAATCTATTTAAAGCTATTGAAAAGCTATTTACATTAGCGTCCAGTTCCAGAAGCCACAATGCCGCGTTGGAATAATGATTCCAAACATAAATGCTTTTTGTACAAAATAAAGAGATATTATAGGTGTTTGAACTGAAAAAGAGACACTATTCCACAAATCAAAAAAGGGGGTAGCCTTCCCTAAAAGTTTCCAAAAAGCTAATGTGCTAGTTTTATTTCACTAAACTAAATAGATTGCTTAATTGATAATTGTGTTCAGCCAATTATTTTTTCTATATGTTTGAGTTATAGAATTTGAAATGAATGAAAAAGTGACACAAATAAGGCTTTTTGAAGTATGAACTAAAGCAACTGTCAAAAATGTTTCGTTTCGAGAAAAATAACCACAATGGATTGTGGTTGCTATGGCTATATTGTCATTTCGTTTCGAGAAATATAACCAAATGAATTGTCATTCATTTATTCGATTGTCATTCAGGAACTCGAATTGTCGTTCATTTCGAGAAATATAACCACAATGGATTGTGGTTGCTATGGCTATACTGTCATTTAAGCGATAATAGCTTATAAACAAATAGCTCAATAAATACATAGATATATAGATTGATAAGAGACACACAATTTTCTTTTATTATACATATCATCAATATACAAAAGAACCACATCAGCCACTTTAGAAAGTCAAAGACTTGTTAGTAGTGGCTGATAAGCATTCAATGAACAACAATACCGACAACATTAACAAAACAAAAATGAAATGAAATGAAACAAAAAAGTGGCAAAAAAATGAAAATAAAGAAGAAGAAGAAGAGAGAGTAAGAGAAACAGAGAAAAAATACTAACTCAAAAAGCAAAGCAATAAGCCATCCCACTTAATTTATTTACTTAATCTCTTCCCAGAAGGTGGTTCCTCAGTCTACTCTTAAACTGGATAACACTTGCAGATAACCTCATACTCGTTGGTAAACAATTCCATACTACTAGTCCAACAAACCTGGGACTAAAACTTACCCTCTGAGAGCTGCGACACTCATATACGAAATCATCCATAATTCTAATCTCATAACTGTGGTATGAAGAATTCCTTGTAAACATTTGACGAAAAATTTCAATGGATTAGAAATAAATACTCTGAAATACAAAAATAGCAAGTTGATAATCATGAAGATGGCTAATATTACGAATCATGAGTTTCCTACAATAATTAAATGTATCATTTTCACCAAGGACATAATTTCCTAATAATCTAATAACTTTGTTTTGTAAAACCCGAACACGTTTAAAATTTGTATAAAATCCAAAGAAATATTTTTCCACTTAAATCTCCTGGACTTCCTTTCCTACTAAATAATATAAAGTAAGTATTTAAAACATTCACTGATAAACGGCTAATCCTTGTAAAAATTAAAAGACGACTTAAAGCTTGATTAATTTTCTCCACAAGATCATCAGCATGTCTTGCTGCAACTGACAATATCGTGTCATCAGCAAAAGAAGTATTAACAGCACCCAGAACATAAAACTGCATAGTATCTACATATACAAGACATAACAAAAGACCCAAAACAGAATGTTGCGGAACACCGCAATTTATAAAAAATTTATTAGATATAACATCATCAAAACATATACGTATCGACCTCGCAATCAAATAAGATTCAAACCAATTTAAAATACTACCTTTGACTCCAAGTAACCTTAGCCTATCAATTAAAATTTCAAAATCAACCATGTCAAATGCTTTTTTAAAAAACTGATAAAATCATTTACTATTTTCCATAAATGCATTCAGAAAATCAAAAAAATGCTGCATAGCATGAACAGTAGAGTGGCCTTTCCTGATTCCGAACTGACTATCACTTAAAAAACCATGTTTTGTTAACTGTGAATAAAGCCTTTTATGCATAACTTTTCCGTATAACTTCGAGAAAACCGACAGAAGAGAAATCGGTCTCCAGTTGGTCATATCAGTGTTTGATCCAGTGATTCACTATGCTCTGTTTGTCTTTGTAGACTTTTCCATCCACAATTAGTGAAGTTGGTGTATTTTTCTGTTTATCGTTACCCAACACTTCTCTCAAAACCTTCCATGTTCCTTCTGAATCTCCTTTTGTTGCTTCAAGTTTCGATTTATAATAGCTATCCATAGATAGCTCAACGTGGATTACGAGAAGGAGTTAGATGTAGGGCAAAATGTTTCCGATCAAAGACCCAAAAAGGTATGTTTGCATGTTTTACGAGTTCGAATACACAATATCATTAGTTGTTGGTTCCAATGAAATTGTTAAGGCTGTCTTTGAACCTTTTATGTTGAATGCAAGAGATGTCTTTTTGGAAATATAAAGCACATCATCTTATGTGTTTGAGTTATGCAAAGAGTTAACTATGGTTTAACTATGGGTCGCGACCCAAAGGGGGTCGTGTAACGAAAATCTGGGTCGCGAGAGATTCTAAACTTAAATATTTAAATACGGGATTTTATAGTATTGACGCTCATCTCAGTGTTACTATATGGGGTTATTTCCCACCAGACCTTCTTGTTTTGATGGACACTGGCCAGAAAATTCTTGAATTTACTCGCTGGCATAAATCTTGGCTAATTTTATTATAATCTGGCTCAAAAAAACTTGAGTGGAAGCCGGTGCGGCAATGGCACAAAATAAACAACAAAGAAAAGGCGAAGAAAGGAAAACTGGCACGTCATTTCTGTTCCGAGTCACGAAAAGCAGCTTTGTTCTGTTTTGGTCATTTCGTCAATAGCAACAGTCATGGGGATTTCTTGCTTAATAAAAGCGCTCGAACTAAGATTTTGCAGCAAGCATAACGTGGAGAGACAAACAAAAATTTAGACACTGCAGTTTCTTAGAAGCTGCAGGGACCCTAACAAGACAGGGTGTTGGCCTTAGGATAATTAAAGAACAAACAACAACTTTATTCAACGTGGAGAGACAAACAGAAAAATTGTGAAGTTTTTTAGACAGTGCAGGCACCCTAACGAGACAGGGCGTTGGCCCTAGGATAACTAGAGAACAAACGACAACTTTGTTCAAACTGTTCAATTTCTAGCGAGATATGTGGCTGTTCTTAGTGCGTTATATAGACCATACAAATTTTCCTATGTACCAACAATCTATCAGAACGAGTTCATTGACTTTCTTTCAAAAGAAGTCACGGAAAAGATCCTCGGCAACGTCTTTTATTCAGAATTTTATCATGGAATATGATACCGGATTCTTCACATTCTGGTCAGCTTGTGGGCGTAATCCGCAATACCAGCTAGGAAGGGACACCTAGAAAGAAACTATTAGAAGTCAGTGAGGCTAATAACAAACCAGGCAGGGCATGGCAGAAAGTATAATAGGAACATTGTCAAGGAAATGCATTCCTCTGGATAAACTAGCTTTCCAGTCTTTTGACTATGCAAGTGCGAAGTTTGGTCAATTTAATTGCGAAGTTTGGTCAATTTAAACTTGTGCCTTCGACTTCACATTGGTGTTCTTTATCTGTTTTGTTTCGTTAATGACTGAAACTATTGTTTCAAACTAAGTAGCTACTGCTCGTATGGTTTCAGCCCTTGCAGTTTACCGAGTTTTTGATAAGTTTCAGAGATTTAAGCTTTTTTGAATTGGAAAAGGGTTTCTTTTAAAGGTGGCAAAATACTTTGTAGATGAAGAGAAGAACACAGAGATAAATTACAACTATTTAAAACGTCCCTTGTTTAAAAAAAAACTTGTTTTTTTCTTTATTTTCTGAACGTGAATTAATGCAGGATCACCGTACATGAATAATTAAAACGAAATTCGGATATTAACTTTCTTTTTTTGGCTAAATGGCTTTCTCAAAGTTTTGATCGGATGATTTTGTGGAAAAGGGGGTGGGGGAGGGGGCCTAGTTGCCCTCCAATTTCTTGGGTTACTTAAAGAGGCCACTAGAACTTTTAAGTTTATTTACGAACGTTTTTATTAGTAATAAATATACGTAACATACAAATTAAATTACGTAACGAAGCTCTATATTGTATATTTTTATTACGTATATGGGGGGGGGGGTTCATCCCCATGTCAATACCTCGCTGTCTACACTACACTTTGAATTTTGTTCCAATTCTTTTAGAATGACCCCTGAACCACAAAGCCTGTTTAATTAGAATAAAAAGTTCTTTTGAAATTACTAAAAATACCTTAGCGTAAAGAGTGAGGTATTGAGGAGGGGACGAACCTCCTCATATACGTAATAATCTCTGTTTATTTTAGCTTCTAATGTTGCTTCTTATTTTCAGTTGAAAAAACTTGTTTTTTTTTATTTAATTTCAGAACGTTTTTAATTATTGAAGATTTGATTTTGGCTCACCGTGCATGAATAATTAAAACGAAATTTGTATATTAATTTTACTTTTTTTTGGCTTAATACGTTTCTCAAAGTTTTGATCGGACGATTCCCCCAAGGAATGCGGGGGATTAAGTCGTCCTCAAAGACATATTTCTTTGATTTTCAACTATGCTTAACAAAATGGCTATCTCGAAATTTTGATCCGATGACTTTGGAAAAAATGAGTGTGAGAGGGGGCCTAGTTGCCCTCCAACTTTTGGTCACTGATAAAGGGCACTAGAACTTTTAATTTCCGTTAGAATGAGCCTCTCGAGACATTCTAGGACAACGGGGAAAAAATAACACGCATCCGTGATCTTTCTTCTGTCGAACAATGCAAAATTACACTTTTTAAGCAGATAGGAGCTTGAAACCTCTACAGTAGGGTTCTCTGATACACTGAATCTGATGGTGTAATGTTCATTAAGATTCTATGACTTTTCAAGGGGTGTTTCCTCCTTTTTTTGATAATAAGGCAAATTTTCTCAGGCTCGTAACTTTTGATGGGTAAGACTAAACTTGATGCAACTTATATATTTAAAATAAAAATAAAAATGCGATTCTTTTGATGTATATATTGGTATCAAAATTCTGTTTTTTAGAGTTTTGGTAACTATTGAGCCGGGTTGCTCCTTACTACAGTCTGTTACCACGAACTGTTTGAAACTCTCTAATTTTGGTTATCTTTATTTTTGAAATTACTCTTAATAATCATTTGATTTTTGTTTAACAATATCCATCCCAAGGGAAACCTTTTGGATTTCGTTTGTATTTCAAAAATATAGGTTTTGCGAGTTCAGGGCCTGAGAATAGGTTTGAAAATTAATATTAAGAAGAGTAAGTCGGTAAGGCTAGGAATAAGTGAAGATGAAAAGTTGACATTGGATAACGAAAAGATCGATCAAGTGGACAGCTTCACATACCCTGGTAGTATTATTGGTAAGGACGGTGGGTGCAGTAAGGATGTTAAAAGTAGAATAGCCAAGGCAAAGGGTATTTTTTACAGTTGAAAACGGTTTAGAAGAATAGGAAGATAAGCCTGCGAACCAGGCTTAGAATATTGGAATCTTCAGTTACGATAGTGGTCAAGTATGGTTCTGAAGGATGTGCGCTCCAAAGAAACCAGGAAGATTTGCTATGATATTTCCCAGACAAATTGCCAACGGATTGCTTTGGTTACCTGACTGACTGACCGTATTTCAAACAATTGGCTGTACGAAAAGTTTGGTTCAATCCCGCTTTCTTGGGCTATAATGAGAAACAGGTTGAGATGGCTAGTGCCTATTCTGCAGTTGAGGGATGGCTATTACCAAACCTTTTCGGCCAACCGTCTAGGGCTAAACGGAAAGCAGTTTTTCCTCGGTAGGGGTAGGAGGATGTCGTAAGAAAAGATTAAGGGTAATTGTGCTTCCTGGGAGGGTGTAAAGAAAGAGGCTTTGAATAGATTGGGATGGAAGAAAATCGTGTGTAGCTGTGCTAGCCTCAGGCTGCTTGGTGCCGCAGTGAGTTGTTAGTAGTAGTAGTATTTCAAAAACAATTAGTTTTGAAAATAATGTGACTTAATTCCTTATTAATCGACATCTAAGAATCAAATACCTAAAAAGAATAGGTAAAGTGTCAGGCCCCTCCCTCACTTTATTAAACAGCTGTTTACCTGATGAATCCTATAAAAATTAAATTCAGTTTTTGTCTGATTATGACTTACATTATTAAAGACAAAGTAACTTATTTTTCTAAGTTTTTGTTGTTTTAGTGAGTACACTTGTACGTACGTATGACCGAAATCAATTGATCACCAAATGAAAGGTACTTTCGTGTCTGAGCGTTTAATTTTTTAGAACAGATAGTAGCCCATTGTGTACCGGATCATAACCCCTTCCCAAGATAAAAGCAACAGGGTAAATGACCAACAAGAAAATAAGATGCAATGCATAGGGATTGGACAGTGCGAAAAATCATTCGATTCCTAATAGAGGGGAACGTTTTTCCGGGTATAGTTTTATGTACATCTAGATTCAGTCAAACTTTTTAGCACAAAACTTAGAACAAGAATTGTATCCTTATTGTTCTAAGGCTGAGCTCTCCTGAGAGCAAAAAAAAGAAATCTTTTTGATCTTAATCAAAATTCACAGCATGTCTGTCAGTGGCTTTCTTCTTGTAAGTTCAGAACTCTGGCAAAAGACCAGTTCTTTTAAATTAAAATGAAAAACTGGAGCAATGGGTGGGTATAGAGAATTTTAGGGTATGGAGGGAGGGGTATAGAGTATATAGAGATAAATGTATAGAGAAGGGGCGACATTGAAACTTGAAACGAACAGAAATTATTCCGTCTATGAAAGGGGCTGTTCCCTCCTCAACGCCCCACTCTTTACGCTAAAGTTCGACTCTCTCTCTCAACTCTACATTTTAAAACAGTAAAATACTTTAGCGTAAAGAGCGAGGCGTTGAGGAGGGGGTCCATACGATCACCCCAGGGAAAAAACAAATAAACAAATAAATATGCACCCGTAATCTGTATTGTGGAAAAAGTACCAAATTCCACAATTTTGTAGATAGGAGCTTGAAACTTCTACTGTAGGGTTCTCTGATACACTAAATCTGATGTTTTGATTTTTGTTAAAATTTTATGACTTTTAAGGAGTGTTTTCCCCTATTTTCTTAAATAAGGCAAATTTTCTCAGGCTTGTAACTTTTGATAGGTAATTCTAAACTTAATGAATCTTATATATTTAAAATCACCATTAAAATGAAATTCTTTTGATGTATTTATTGTTATAAAAATTCAGGTTTTTAGAGTTTCCGTTACTATTGAGTTGGGTCGCTCCTTACTACAGTTCGTTACCACGAACTGTTTGAAAAACCACAAATACAAGTTTTGTGGACCTAAGACGTATTTTTGTATTAAAACCATCGAAGCTGCCTCTCCCCAAGAACTGGTCTGGTGTTCTATAGATTTGAACTGTACGATTCACATACCAACTCAAGATTGTGTCTCATAGGAGGGCAAGGGGGGACGGATATCAGGTCATTAAACTAGAAAAAGACGTGTGAATCAGATTAGAAATATGGTGCACTAAAAAAAAAGATTTCTTTCCGGGGAATACTAGGGCAAGACTCTCTTTGTGTGTTTGTCTGGTGTGTATCCAGATAAGTGTTCTAAAATTAAAGAAAACGTAAGTATACCATATTAAGCAGTCGACGAAAGAACATTCCAGCACAAGGGTCGGGGTTAGGGTGTGTCTCCTTATCTAAGGTTCATAATGTCCTTCAACCTATATCTTCCTCCATAGACATGCTTTGCCCTTCAGTCATATCTAGCCTAAACAGCGAAAAATAATTACTTTTTTGTTCTGAACTATCATTAGCATCAACTACGAGAATAAGATATTAATTATAATCTACAAATGCCAATAAAAGAATATTACTGACTCATATTTCGGTTCTAATGACAAAGCCACTTAGCTTGATTTGTGTTTCATACATGGTGCCCGTTGCTGAAAGTAACAAGTTAATATATTGGAAATTATGCATCCGACGGGGGTGTCCAATTTCAGGAATCTTGTTTACCATGTGGCGCGTGCCAAGCGTTTTGGAAACTGTGTCAAGCTTGACGGAAACAGGGCCAAGCGTGGCGGGACTTTGTGGAGCCCGTAGCGTTGTGAAATGCACACCAGGTGGTAGCAAGCTTACAACTTTTCTACAAGGTGGTAGAAATCGGAAAAGTAAACATTTTTTATAAGCTCTTTACTTTCATTTGAAAATGCTTTTTTTTTAACTTAAGATTGTTTTGACACCATATCGAGGGTAACCCTAAACATTGAGAGGGCCACTGCCCTCTCGGTCTCCACTCTTTGCTTAAAAGTATAAATTTTTTCGTTGATTTTAAATCAAAAACAAGTGTTGATGAACTATGATGAAGAAGTTAAGAGCCAGGGCTAATTGAAGAAAAAGCCAAGGCAGATAGTCTGAGTGAGAGGCAAATTTGGCAAAAGCCTTTTCAGAATACACTGCTTCAAAAAAATGTGCTCATCGATGGGTTTGCTTGTCGAATTTGTGCAAAATCTTCCAGAACTCTCGAATTGCCAATTGCCAATTGCCAAATTTCCAATTACTAATTGCCCTTGTATTTCAGCAGATGTTCTTAAATCGCTGTGTGCAAAAAGTCTAACTTTAGTATAAGGAAGGGGATTGAGGAGAAGCAGACTCTCATATGTAGTTTCTCTTCAGATTAAGTTTTAATATTGCTCTTATACTTTCATTTGAATAAACAAGTTTTACTAATTTTGTATCTGTTGGTTTGAATTTCATATCGAAGGTTTCTCAAAATATAAAAAGAACTACAGCCTTCTTAAACCCAACTCTTTACATAAAAAAAAAACAAAAAAAAACAAGTTTCTTTAACTGAGAGTAAGGAGCTACAAGAAAGTTCGAAACATGGGGCAAAAACACTTCTTTGATACTTTAGACAGATAATAGTTCGTTGCATGTATTTTTAGGAACAAATTGTGTAACAGTATTTTTTTCTTTTATTCAGTTTTAATTAACCTTTGTTTCATAACGATAATCTATCGTTTCCACTTTTTCAGCGTGTCGTTACTATGGTTATTACTATTACTATATTATTACTATTACTATGTCGTTACTCTCGTTACTATGGCTTAAAGGTCAGTCCCAATGTTTGCTATTTCACTCTGGAATTTAGTATTTCCCAATATTAATTTGAATTTATCTTCTAATTCTATCTAAAAAAGTTGTAAGTTTGTTGACTTATTCTTTTTCAAAATTCTAGTCCCTCAACTTGTCCGTTGTTACACCTCTACATTTTCCCCTAACTCTCTTTCTATCTATCACAACCCCTTCCCTTTGTCCTCCATCAAACAGTTCGTGTTCACGAACTGTTTACCCGTCAAAAGCTACGCGCCTGAGAAAATTTGCCTGATTTTCGAAAAAGGGTAGAAAAAGTCCCTTAAAAGTCAAGGCATTAGAATGAAAATCACAACATCAAATTCAGTGTTTCCGAGAACCCTATTGCAAAAGTTTCAATTTCAAATATGCAAAAATGTGAGTTTTTGTATATTTTGCCAGAAGGAAGGCAATGGACGTCTTTATTTTATTTTTCTATTTTTTGTTTGCCTATTTGTTTTCCCCAGGGGTGATTGCATCGAACCGATAGTCCTAGAATATTGGGAAAGGACCCATTCGAACAGGAATTAAAAGTTCTAGGGACCTTGTTAAGTTACCAAAAAGATTGGAGGGCAACAAGATTCCTCTTCCCTCTTTTTCCTTAAAATTGTCTGATCAAAGTGTTGAGATAGCTATATTGTTCAACATAGTTGAAAAGCCCAGTAACTAGACCTTTTGGAGGTAGCATGACCCCCCAAGGCCCTGGGGAAAGGTCTCTAGGTTGTGCGCTTGTTATTGCTAAGCATACAATTTGTTTTTTTTTGGGGGGGGGGAATTATATAGGAAAACTTTTACACTGGGGGAATTTGACAAAATTCCTTTACGAAATTCTCTTTATTTATCTTGATTTCTCTTTGCCAACTCAATTTGACATTTGGAGATGTTAAAGGGAAATGTCCAGGGGGAAGAAATTTTACCGGTTTTAATTGTCTAGAGTATCTTTCCGTAGGAAGGGGGGTTCCACCGGAGACATTCTCGATAAGAAAGTTTTCTACGGGATAAATTCTCTAGAGGGAGCTTTCTGTGGGATCAACTTTCTACGGGGGGGGGGGATATTTTCGGGAGGAATTTTCCAAGGAGGGGGATTTCTAGAAAGATTATAAAAACTATAAGAAACTAAAGTCAATTTTCAAATTAAAGTGTGCTAAGAACAAATTCCAGCCAGAATCGCCAGCAAAAAATTTTCGGGGGGATTTTTCGCTAAAATAGGATTATCTTTACGCTACTCTTTACGCTAAACTTACGCTTTACTCTTTACTCTTTACGCTAAAGTTTGACTCTTTCTCTCAACTCTTCTTTTTAAAACAGTAACAAACTTCAGCGTAAAGAGCGGGGCGTTGATGAGGAAGCAGCCCCTTTCATATACGAAGTAATTTCTGTTCGTTTTAAGTTTTAATGTCGCTCCTTACTTTCCATTGAAAAAACTTGTTTTTTTATTTAATTTCTGAACGTTTTTGAATCAATGCATGTTTTGATTTTGGCTCTCCGCAGAGGAATAATTAAAAGAAATTTGCATATTTTTTTTATTTTTTATTTGGCTAAATGGCTTTCTCGTAATTTTGATCGAATGATTTTGATAAAAAAAGAGCAGGAGAGGAACCCTAGTTGCCCTCCAATTTTTTGGTTAATTAAAAAGGCAAATAGAACTTTTAATTTTTTACGAATCTTTTTATTAGTAAAAGATATAATTTTGTCCCAATTCATTAAGATTGACCCCTGAATCGCAAAAGCCGTAGAATAAATAGTTGACATTACAAAAAATACTTTAGCGTAAAGATCGAGGTATTAGGAGGAGGTGAGCCCCTCATATGAGTAATAATTTCTGTTCGTTTTAATTTTTAATGCTGCTCCTTACTTCCAGCTGAAAAAAAACTTTTTCATATATACTTTTTCATTGTTTTTTTTTAAGTAATGCCAGTAAATCTTGTGCTCCCTTCATGGAAATTTTCTTCCCCCATGACAAATTCCTCGATGGAAAGCTCCCCCAGCATATCCCCTTCTTCTCAACCCCTCCCTCCAACCAAAAAATCCTCCTGAAAACGCCTGAACAATTCCAAATAACCATTACTATATGTAAGCACTGGTCAAAGTTTGTAACTTGTAGCCCCTCCCACAGGGACTGTGGGGAAGTAAGTCGTCCCCAAAGACATAGTTATAAGGTTTTTCGACTACGCTGAATAAAATGGCTATCACAAAATTTTGATCCGATGACTTTGCGAAAATAATGAGCGGGGAGGGGGCCTAGGTGCCCTCCAATTTTTTGGTCTCGTAAAATGAGCACTAGATTTAGCACTAGATTATGCTGAATAAATAGATATCTCAGAATTTTGATCCGTTGACTTTGGGAAAATAATTGGCGTGGGAGGGGGCCTAGGTGCCCTCCAATTTTTTTGGTCACTTGAAAAGGGCACTAGAACTTTTCATTTCTGTTAGAATGAGCCCTATCGCAACATTCTACGACAACTAGGTCGATACGATCACCCCTGGGAAAAAAAACAACAAACTAAGCCTTCTGGGAAAAAATACAAAATTCCACATTTTTGTAGATAGGAGCTTGAAACTTCTACACTAGGGTTCTCTGATACGCTGAATCTGATGGTGTAATTGTCGTTAAGATTCTATGACTTTTAAGGGGTGTTTTCTCCTATTTTCTAAAATTTTCTCAGGCTCGTAACTTTTGATGGGTAAGACTAACAGTTCGTTACCACGAACTGTTTGATAAACTCTTTTACAATCTGCGCAAGCCTATTGTGGTGGCAGATCCAAATTTTTGGGTGGCTGCCTATACAAAATGCTATATTAAAAATATACAATCAGTTTTAGGGATAAAAGGGATAAAGGGGACAACTGTGATCCCAAGGTTGTATACTTGGGACTGAATTTTGTGGGCGTTTTGGGGGCTAAAAATCTTTATGCAGATTTGTGTTTCATGTTGTATATAATTTAAACTAATTAACTATTTCCTATTCAGACATAAAACTCAACAATGTCGCCTATAAGTAAAGGAAGAAAATAAGAGTTTCAATATTAGTCAATTATATTTTGTTTTTACTGTAGTCTGTACTGTTTTGCTCTTATTCATTTATTCTTTTTTTTATATATTGCTAGCAATTTTTCTACGTAACACAGAGATGCCTAAGCATCATTAGCATCCACAATACTAATTCCATTAAAAAGCAGGGTTGTCGACTTCTTGGTTCATGAATGTGTCCCCTGAGTATCCGAAAATGTGTTTTTTTTGTCATTTAATGTGTCAAAAACTAGAGATTTTTTTTGCCAGTTGCATTATTGACCGAAACACCCTTTGTAAACCCCCTTTCATAGCGGCCGGTAACATCAAACATAATGAAAAACGAAAAAAAATCCACATAAACCATTCATATAAAGTGACTAGAGTGCGAAAGGACGAAACTCATATAAACATGTAAATTCCTTACTTTGGAGAAAATCGTTTACTTACGAAATCAATCGAAAAATCCGAATACAAAAAAAAGAAGAAAAATCTTGTAATAAATGACATTATTTTACCAAAGCATATATCCAGCATGGAAATGTTTCGTTTTCTAACATTAACTTACAAAATGTGTCCTATTTTGCCCTTTTGTATCCCAAGCTTCTAAAATATGATTATTTTTAGCCTTTTTATGTCATTGTCTCCCGGCACCTGAGAATATGCCTTTTGGGCATAAAACGGGTCCAATTGGCAACTTTGTCGTATAGGAACATGAGAAAAGTTCTTCTTTCGAATCTAACTTATTTAAGAAGTTCTGACTTTTCAGAACAAGACTTGATTTTGAGATGAAGAATCCATGGTGCTGAGCCAAAAAAAGTTCAACTTGACTCAACAAGCTTTTAATTTAATTTAATGGTTATTTGACAAGTTTTCTATTTCTATACATAAAAATTTCGAAATGTATTTAAATGACTTATGAAAAATATCTAAGAAAAAAGTATTCAAAGACATTTTCAAATGCTTTAAAAAGTGCTTCAATACGTGTTTAAATGCTGGAATTTAGATACACATACAGCACTGTTTCTTGGATTTAGTTTGAGCCATAGCTATCTGGAAGGAAGAGACAATTTACACCATTATCAAAGGAAATTCTCTTTCTCTAAGAAAGGAACGAAAAAAACAAGCGAAAATCTCTTGGCAGTCACAAACACCTGTTAACACCTAAATTAATCTAAAACTAAATTGTATATCAGAAGTTGATTTACAATATGTTTAATTCAACTGCGAGCTTAATTGAGTTTACAGAAATTGGACATGTAAAAATATACACTTCAAGCACTGCTTTCTTGAAATACCGCCTATTAGCCAAAATCCCAAGGGGATAGCAGAGCAACGATATCCCATTGAGAATTTAGTTTATCACAGAGATCAACGATTATAATATAAAAATAAAGCATTCATAGAATTTGGGATTACATTGGGACTACATCATCCTGGACTACATCTTAGTGCAAGAAAGCATCGAGGAAGCATGAGCAGGAGGCGGGGAGCTTAAAAGATTCAATGGCAAATGGGAAGTAATAGTCATATGGGTCGTAGACGAGGAAGCGGTGGTAGATATTTTTCTGGATGCATTTTGAGCCATAGCACTCTGGGACAAGAGGACAGTTTTCACCTTCAGCGGTGCACTCTTCAACGCGGACATTCTGGTCGAATTTGTAATAGCGAGCTTCAACTTTGTTGACGACGACTCTCCATTTTCCATCGGTATTCTTGGCTCTTAGAGGCTGAACATAAGCAGTTGAAGAGGGACACAGGTAGGTTTCTTCTTCAATCTTTTTTAGCCTAGAAATAAGGTTAAAAAAAAAATCAGATTTGGCTTCAACAGAAATACCCTTTTAACACCAATAAAATTTCACTGAAAGATTTCAAAGAAATTTAGTCCCGTATATATTTGCGATGTTAAAGACGTGAAGCCCCTGTCCCTCCCTGCTCTTTTTTCGCCTTAAAATCCTTTAATGATTGTTTTGTAAATTTTGAGATTTCTGTTTGTAGTCTATCTTTTTTTTTAAAGCTAAATTGTGTCTCGTATTTTTAGTCCAAAGACCAAACTTATAATTGCGTTTTATTTGATTTATTTCCTTCTTGTTTTTTGTATTTTAAGTGTTTTCGAAATGTTCGAAAGGTGTTTACAACCTATTTGTCACATGAATTTTATTAGCAAAGAGATAGCACTAAAACAAGATACGATTTCTGACATAAAGCGTATATTTTTTTAGTGCCTATGCAATATCGACAAAGTTGTTTATTCTTACTATGTTCTTGCTAAGAAAATGACTTACTGTAAGGCTCCGTTTAAATCCGCGAGGCGGCTTGTGAGCTGGAGAGTTTGTTTTAATTTGAAAATGCGGGTAAAATAACTGTTTACTTTGGAGGGGAAACAGGAATAAAAATAATAGCCTTAACTATGCTATAGTAGAACACGGCTTATTTTTGTCATTCATCTTAGTACTAAAGTAATACCTTCATTGGTATTCCAGTATCTGTATTGGTTGGTATATCATATCTATATGGGTTGTATATATATAATATATATATATATATATATATATATATATATATATATATATATATATATATATATATATATATATATATATATATATATATATATAAAAAAGTTTGGAAGAATAGAAAGATAAGCCTACAAACCAAGATTAGAATATTGGAAGCTACAGTGATGACAGTGGTCAAATATGGCTCTGAAGCATGGACACTCCGAAAAGCAGATGAAAATTTACTAGATGTTTTCCAGAGAAATTGCCTACGGATTGTTCTGGGTACCCGGCTGACTGACCGTATTTCAAACAGTAGGTTGTACGAAAAGTGTGGTTCAATCCCGCTTTCTGGGGCTATAATGAAAGAAAGGTTGAGATGGCTAGGCCACGTTCTACGGATGAAGGATGACAGATTACCGAAGATTGTCCTTTTTGGCCAACCGTCTGGGGCTACACGGAAAGCAGGTCGTCCTTGTCTGGGTTGGGAGGATGTCATAAATAAGGATTTAAAGGAAATGGGAACTTCCTGGGAGGGTGTAAAGAGGGAGGCTTTAAATAGATTAGGTTGGAGGAGGAGCGTGCGTAGCTGTGTTGGCCTCAGGCGGCTTGGTGCTGCAGTGAGTTATTAGTAGTAGTAGTAGTAGTAGTATATATATATATATATATATATATATTGGCAATATCAATATCAATATTGGTTGGTATAGCAATATTTGGTTTCAAAGGAGGGAGAAGCGTGGTCTCTTCCAATTTTCTTTACGTCATCACTAGGAGACTACCAAGTGAGAGTTAAGCGTCATCTCCATCTTGAAAAGAAAAAACAAGGCCATGGTATCCCTGAAGCAACTATCACATACTAAAAAGGTTCCAAATATCTAACCCTTTACTTATTTTTTTTATTAGTACCTCTTTTTTTTATTAAATTTGGAACAGGTCATCCCAGTTGGGACCCTAATGGTAGCAATTCTCTTCAACCCGCTCCTTCTTTGCTCAACCATGCTACTGTTGAGGCTGCCATCGTTACCAAATTGCAAGTGTTTTTTGTTGCAGCAATGGTTACTAGTTAAGTTATGGGGTAGACTTTTCTTTTCCTCAGAGACCACTACTTTCATAAAGTGAATTATTATTATTATTATTATTATTATTATTTTTATTATTATTATTATTATCATTTTATTTTTATTATAACTTAATAATAACTTTATTCAATATACTTAAAATTTATAATACACTTAAAAATTCAAAGTTGCTGCAGAAAGCTGCTGCAAATAAATTCTTTAAAGACATTTCTTGAGATTATATATTACGGTCACAAGTTTTTGGTACTTATTTGCCGGAAGTACGTGGTAAGGTAGCTTGGGGTATGTGACAAAAAATTAATAATTATGAAAATTTGACAATTTCAACAACCATATTCCGATTTTGTCCTAAAATTAGTGGCTTAAGACATTTTATAATTTTTTATGCAAGACAATTTTGCAAATTTTTTATTTTTTTTTTAAGGAACTGAATTTTTTAACTTAAATGCTAAGAATTACAAAATTTTAAATGAATGGTAGGCTGTTACAGAAATATTAAAATCAGGGATCGTAAGAGGAGGGGACTGAGAATGAATCGCTTGCCTTCTGAATTTTAAAAGAGACTTTCTTTTGACATTTTAAGTTAAAACAAAGCCAAAAAAGACAAAATACATCAAGCAATACTAAGAAATCCCTAACCCCCCTATATTTTTGTGAACTGGTGGCAATATTACACATCACTAAGAGGCTGTAATAATTGGTACACTTGTATGTTAGTGTAGTATGTTAGTGTAGTTGTATGAACTGTAGGATTTAGTGTAGTGTGGATTTAGTTTGCAGTATGGATTTAGTTTGTAGATTTAGTGGATTTAGTTAGCAGTTTGTAGTTTGTGGATTTTGTTTGTAGTATATTAGTGCAGTTGTATGAACTATAGAATTCAGAGGAGAACTACGTCCACGCACGTCCTGCTTGACATAAACGTTAACAACCATGAGCAGTTAAAATTTTGGACATGTTTGAAAATTTTAAATACACTAAATATGCATTTCCAATGAAATTGCCTAAGGGCATTGGGGAAAAAATTATCACAAACTCAAAATTAACTCAAATTTTATAGGAATTACTTACGTTTCAACTGAGTTCTCAGTATTGACTGCTTGATCCTTGTACAGGGCCAAAACTGCGTCATAGTGGTAATCAAGTGCATACTCCAAATCGTAAGTTGGATATTCAGAATCTTCAAGGCACCAAGGTTTTGTTGTGTTCTTTGAGCATGCTGGAATATCGTCATATTTTTTTTCGTATGGTTGAGGGTGGTAGCCATAAGGACGGTTTGGCTCTGGTTCTGCCAAAGCGGCAGCTGCCACACAGAAGATTGCCTGAAAAAATGTATGATGTAATGGTGCTAAAATATGAAGACGCCTATGAAATGAAGGCTTCTAAAAAGGCTGATCAATAATTGTTGGGCTTAGCACCTTTTACTATGAATTGGTTTCTTTCTAAGCGAAATGCCCCAAATATCTACTTATTATTACTTTGACGTATTATTACGTATTATTTACTTTGAAATGATATAGATGATATTAGAACAAATTATAAATTCAAGAACCTTTTGTAATTTGTGTTATTTGGTACCTTAGATTATTTGTTTCATGAGTTCTGAAGATTGAAAATGACACAATTTTGTGCTTTTTAATTTTATACCTTTTTGTATTTTTTCTTTTTTACTTGGTTTCACTTATTCCTCAAAGGCTTTATTTATGTTAAATATCAAAATTTACTCTTCAAGTTTATTAATGCGAAACGCACTAATTACTTTGAATTGGTATATAGGATATTAGAAAAAATACAAATTCGAAAACCCTGGGTTATTTAGGTTTTTATCGCCTAAAATTTATTTTGTTACATGAGTTCTTAAGATTGAAAATGACACAATTTTGTGATCTTGATTCTTATACTAATTGTACGTTAATTTTTTTTTCTATTTTTGTTACCTGTACTCCTCAAAGGCTTTATTTATGCTAGATATTAAAATTTAATATTTAGTTCTTTTGAAATTTTTAGAAATTGCTTTACATATTTTAAACAGCAAAATGCTGTAGTAAAAGATGTACCTTTTTTTAAATCCTAAGGAGTGACAAAGATCATCTGATATTGCCTTCTATGTCACTGGAATAAGGTTACTGACCTGTTTTTTTATTAGCTTAAGGAACATGCCTATCAATTGAATATCGGGCTACTAAAATTCTAACTTTCGATTCTGAGAACTTCACTTTCAATCAAATATACTGGCCGAACCACGCATGATACCGACATTTCGCTAGGTGGGATTTACCGTCTTCCGTCAGAACTTACATTTACGGTATAATAGTATACAATTTATACGCACATACCTTGCAGTAGCTATTTAATGAACTTGGTAAAATAAGACTGACCGACACCTTTTTGGTTATTAGTGAGTAAAATTAAAGCCCAGAGAAGGAGCTTTTCCCTGGAAAGTGGACTGAAACATTCAAGAACCTTGTCGTCTATTCTATATGTTCTAAAATTTTTCATTTAATTTTTTAAAAAGCCTTTTCTACTATGATTGATCGCTAGTGATTTTAGGCTATTATCATTTTATGCTTGTATGTGGAAACACTGTTGACTACAAATTTCCCGGTTGAAATACATGAAAAGGTGTTATTTGACAAATGGAACACCTGGGTTACCATTACAAATTTCAAGCAGCAAATTCTAGTTAGCCTACGTTTTCGTATTTCTGCTTTGAAAATGGTTAATTTGTTTTGTTGTTGTTGGTTTGTTATTTCCTTATGTCTCTCTATCTTTGTTCTTTGGTTTTCAGTTTTCAACTACTCCACACTGTATTGTCCATTTCCTCAGTACTTCTTATGGGAGGCTATAAATAAAGTAAGACTTAAAACACCAAAGACAATGAAGGAGGAATGGGAAAGCCATCCTTGATTTAAAGTCAGGAAATATATTAGTTTTTCACCCCTTACTTCCTTTTTTTAAACATGGCACCTAAAATTTACTAAAAATTTCCAGTTTTTTCTGTTGGCAGTTTTACGTAGACAATTTTACCTGCAAATTTCTGCTAGAGCGCAAATGCGCATCTACTGCTCGAATCAATTCAGTCTCCTTTCGGGAACAAAATGTTAAGATTGTTATTGTTATATCTAGTAACAACAAAATACTTAAATTTGATGCTTTGTCCCAGCCGAGCAGCTGAAACAGACGATAATGTAGTTAAAATATATTTGTTGGTTTAGTTCTCTTTGCTTTGAAAAAAAAATGTCATTTCTCTGAAATTCAGTTTCTTTTTGAAAGTACCAAGGACTTCAAAACAAAAACATTTTTGCCCTCTGATGCTTCTTTGGTCTACTTACGGTTGAAAACAGGATTTCCTGAAAATCTTATTTTTATGTTTCAAATTATAAATTTAAACGGCAAACTATATATGTAAAAATAAGTTGTATGCATGTTTTTTTTTTCTTTGTAAAAAGAGGGTTTGCATATGACGTCATTATAAGTATATAAGGCTTTGTATATGACCTCATTATAAGATGACGTTACAGACCGGGACACAGGGAATATAAATGACGACCGGGACACTCAAAGAGAAATTACAGACAGGGACACCTGGACACAAATGACGACCGGGACAGAGGAAATATAAATGACGACCGGGACACAGGGACACAACTACAACGGGGACGTCGGAAGAGCACAGGGGGGATATATAAATGACGACGGGGACACAGGGAATAGTCGATCAACAATCGCCATCAACAAAGCTCTAGGGCAATCATTAGAAAAATGCTGTATGGATCTGAATGCGGATTGTTTTTCCCATGGAAAATTATATGTTGTATGTTCAAGAGTCGGTTAACCTGACAATCTATTACACAACTACAATGGTGCGTAACTAATACGGCGCGTAATGACTTAGCGCGTGGGGGGGCTTGGAAAAACACGAAGCGCCCCTACCAACTAGTTGTTGGTACACCAACACACCAACAGCTAGTACTAAATATTTGTCTGTGTTGCCACTTTGAATTACGAAAACAAATAAAAAAAACTGATAAGTTAAGTATGGAAACGGTTTTGTCTATAAAGATTCAATCAACAGGAATATACTGCTTCCCGTAGACAACTACACCATCTCTGGAAAGCAGTACTCTTGTAAGCTGCTTGGTGTCATATATTTTTAGCTACTCTTTGCTGATTTTCATCCAAGTTCCATTTTTCAATTTGGTACCCTCTAATACCAGAAACTACATAGAATATTGAGGTCTTTTCATTAGAATTAGAATTTCCGATTTTTCCCTAGTTTTTCGGGATATGCAGTTGTATTTGCTCTTAACTAATTCAAATAATCAGATCCTATTTTCACTGTCCTTGGTAAAAAACGATTCAAATTGGATAGTAAAACGCGATTAAACTATGATGATGCGTTAAAAAAAAATGGTTTACATGAAATATGAATGCCAGGTTACTCCAATCAAGGAGGATGAATTTGTAGCGCAGATCAAAATACATGGTATATGATATATGTATTTGCATTCTTAGTTGACCAAGAAAACATATGGTCTATTGGGGGGCTCTTTTATAGCCTTTTTTATAGAGAAAATCGTTAAAGTCTGATTGTGCATTAAAATAAATTTTGACTTACAAGAAATTTGAAAGCCATGTTACTCCAAGCCCAGAGAATGATTCTGTGGTGCAGGTCAAAATTTATATATACATTTCTATTCTTAGTTGACCATGAAAATAGTTACACCCATTACAGATCTAAGGAACACTTTATTAAAAATATATGGGTTATGTATTTGGGCACAATGAACATTCATGTTGAGCTGGTCAGGGTGGCTGACCTTGGCCTGGAGTTCAGCAGATACTAAAAAAAGAGAATGTTTTATCAGTGGCACTTCGTGAAACTCCGACGGGGCTTATTCCACTGATGGACTAAAATCTTTATCAACAATAACTATTTTAATTGGAAATTCGTAGAAATTAAGATGAATGACTGGGGAGTTGGCAAGAAGTGTAATTTTCATTTTCAACCCTTCCAAAACTCAAAAAACAGCTAATCACACTCCTCATTAAAAATGACGTATGTTTGAAGAGGATAAAGT
Source organism: Artemia franciscana (assembly GCF_032884065.1). Classification (NCBI taxonomy): domain Eukaryota; kingdom Metazoa; phylum Arthropoda; class Branchiopoda; order Anostraca; family Artemiidae; genus Artemia; species Artemia franciscana. Next base: position 296,813 of record NW_027067498.1, read on the forward strand.
TAGTTGAAGAGGATAAATATACTTCTCAAGTTTGGATTTTTCCCGCATCTACATTGCCAAGGAGAGCTTAAATCCACTGTGCTACCACAGGATTATCATCTCCCATATAGTTTTTAGAGAAATGATGGTGTCTGTGCGTGTGACTCAAACCACCGTTAACTCAGTTTTGTTCTATTCAGCCCATTTAACTCAACCTTCGTTCGACTCAAAACCCGTTCAAACCAACCATCACTCAATTCAATTCAGATCTAACTCAATCCTGTATAATTCAAACCCCTTATAATTCAACCATCAGTCACCTCAACCCAATTCAGCTGAAACCCCGGCAGAAATGAATGCCCACTAAACTCAAACCCATTTAGTTAGACTGCCAAGTAACACACCCATCATTTTACTCAGCCCTTTTAACTCAAGCCCAATGCAATTCAGCCCCCATTTTTATTCAACCCCTGTTTATTTCATCACTTATTCAAACTGGCCTGAGCAGCGCCAAGTAGAAGCTCCAAATTTGCTTCTCACTTCGCTTGCTGTTTCCAACCTATTTATGCATGTAGGTATATATTTTCAAAAAAAGCCATCAGGCCATAGGAAAAATAAAACAAACAAACAAAATAGAACATAAACATAACAAAACTAATAAGAAAATTACAAATAAATTAAAAAGAAAAAAAAACATTCTGCGATGCCTTAAACATAAAAACGGGCCCAATGCTTGAATAATTTTACAGGATTTAGGCTTTAAGCGAATCAAGCCTTCTAAGGTATTTTGGTAAAGTTATGACGGAAAATTTGTCAAAATCTCATTTAATTAGGACCAACTGAAGGACCAGTTAATGGACATCTTTTTTGGTGGGGCGAACAAAACCCTAATTCTGAGAACCTTGGATAGTTCTGAGAACCTTGGATAATTTCCTTGTAATTCTGAGATCCAGTGACCAGCTAGTGCTGGAAACAAAAGAAAAAGAAGACAAATCTGGGTTTCAATCTCTTTGTCGAAATTGCTAAAATTCAGCTTCATAATTAATTTTACTGTTAAGATGAAAATAAATAGAATGTATCATTAATGATTCACTTGGCAGTTTTTCTAAAGCTTCTTTTTTCCACTTGCAAAGCGGCTTGAAGGTGGAATATACAAGATGGAAATTGTAAAGGCCAAACAAGGGTTTTCGATCAAGAAGTTGTCAGTGGTAGACTGTTTTTGGTTTCGAGCCATTTTCACTCTGATACTAAAATCCCATTTTGGTGCCATATGGTATTTTATGACAGCGTTGTCCCGTGAAATTACAAAAAAAAAGTAAATTTGAGCATTAGGTTTAAAATGACCTCTTATGACCGAGGTATGTTCTGCATTTGTATTGTTCTGTATCTGTATGTTCTGTATATGTTTGTACAACAGGATGTACCTGTTACTGCAAACATAATTCAATTGCATTCGTGCGTGGGCATCCTATGTTGTTTTCACTGTCTTATATAGTATTAAATCAAAAAACAAGTTTTTTTTAACTGCAAGTAAGAAGCGACATTAAAACTTGAAACCAACAGAAATTATTTCGTATATGAAAGGGGTTGTCCCTCCTCAAGTACCTTCTTTTCCCTCTCCGACCCTTCAGTAGAAGAGCCATTGGAACTCAGTTTAGCGTAAAGGTTTGTGGGACGGACGAAAGCCAACTTTCTCCAATATGTTTAGGACTTTGCATGTGTAGAGGTTTAAACAGAAACTAAGCACATTTAACACATTTGACATATGGAACATTTATGTTTGTACATTTGACATAGCATTTTACTATGAGGGGGATTAAAGTTAAAAACGGTGAAATGCACAAAATTTGACATCGCGGTATTTCTTTACATCTCAAAACTTCATAAGTTGGCATGGAAAAGGATTGAGCTTTACTGCCGTATACGGTTCGGAACGTGTGCTATACGGAACCGGTTCCTCACGGCCCAACAGTGCTATTTCATTCCTGAAGTCAAATAATTTTTTTCCTTCGTGGTTTTATCTTATTTTAATTATATAAAATTTGTTTTAATTATTTTATGATTTTTATCAGCTCCATTTTATAATTAAATAAAAAAAACTATTTTTTTTAGCTGAAAGTAAGGAGCGATATTAAAACTTAAAACGAACAGAAATTACTCCGTATATGAAATGGGTTGTTCCCTCCGCAATCCCTCGCTCTTTACGCTAAAGCTTTTAATTGTTTTAAAAAGTAGAAGTGTGGCAAAGAGTCAAACTTTAGCGTAAAGAGCGAGGGATTGCGGAGGGGACAACCCATTTCATATACGGAGTAATTTCTGTTCGTTTTAAGTTTTAATGTCGCTCCTTACTTTCAGCTAAAAAAAATAGTTTTTTTTATTTAATTTCTGAACGTTTTTGAATTAATGCATGTTTGGTTTGGCTCTCAGCACATAAATTATTAAAATGAAATTTGTATATTAATTCTTTTTTTGGCTAAATGGCTTTCTCTTAGTTTTGATCAGACGATTTTGAGAAATAAGGGGTGGAGAAGGAGGCCTAGTTGCCCTCCAATTTTCCGGTTACTTAAAAAGGCAACGGGAACTTTTAATTTTTAACGAACGTTTTTATTAGTAAAAAATATACGTAACTTAAGAATTAACTTACGTAACAAACTTTCATAATCTTATATTTTTATTATGTATACAAGGGGGTTTGTACCCTCGTTAATACCTCGCTCTTTACACTAAATCGTTACACTAATCGTTCTCCTCCTAAATACCTCACTCTTTATGCTAAAGTATTTTTAGAACCCCTCATATGCGTAATAATCTCTGTTCGTTTTAAGTTTCAATGCTACTCCTTCCTTTCATTTGAAAAAACGTTTTCATGTTTATTTTTCATTGTTTTCTTATAGTAATGCTAGAAAATCCTGCGCCCTTTTCATTGAATTTTTCTTTCCCCATGACAGATTCCTCCAAGGAAAGATCCTCCAACGTAGCTCCCTCCCCTCAGCCCCACCCCCAAGCAAAATAAAATCCTCCTGAAAATGTCTGTACACTTCCCAATAACCATTACTATGTGTAAACACTGGTCAAAGTTTGTAACTTGCAGCCCCTCCCCCAGGGATTGTGGGGGAGTAAGTCATCCCCAAAGACATAGTTATTATGGTTTTCGACTATGCTCAATAAAATGGCTATCTCAAAATTTTGATTTGTTGACTTTGGGAAAAAATGAGCGTGGGAGGGGGCCTAGATGCCCTCCAATTTTTCTGGTCACTTAAAAAGGGCACTAGAACTTCTCATTTCCGTTAGAATGAGCCCTCTTGCGACATTCTAGGACCACTTGGTCGATACGATGACCCCTGGGAAAAAAAAACAAAAAACAAACAAACAAACACTCACCCGTGATTTGTCTTCTGGCAAAAAACACAAAATTCCACATTTTTGTAGATAGGAGCTTGAAACTTCTACAGTAGGGTTGTCTGATACGCTGAATCTGATGTTGTCATTTTCGTTAAGATTCTATGACTTTTAGGGGGTGTTTCTCCCTATTTTCTTAAATAAGGCAAATTTTCTCAGGCTCGTAACTTTTGATGGGTAAGACTAAACTTGATGAAACTTATATATATTTAAAATTAGCATTAAAATGTGATTCTTTTGATGTAGCTATTGGTATCAAAATTCAATTTTTTAGAGTTTTGGTTACTATTGAGCCGGGTCGCTCCTTACTACAGTTCGTTACCACGAACTGTTAGACTCAGGTATGAAAGGGTGCCTTAACTAGCTGGTTCTGCCAAATAATTGCTATTCTGCGAGGAAAGTCTTTTTAAGGGCTTTCTTTTTTGTAGGCAAGTTAGTAGTTGGAAAACAAACTATGATTTTAACTACGTACCTTTGACCCTAATAAGAGAACATGATTTTTTTTTTTTCATTATTGTTTAACTGAGTAACAATGAGGTTTTCAAAGGCAAATTCTGAGGGGAGTTTAATTTCAGTCCGACAGTCAAATTTTATATCACCAAATGAAAATCATAGAGCCCTTAATGTCTGGAAAATATTCGATTCCTAAATCTATCGGATCAGAGTTAAAAATTTTAGTAAAAAATTTAAGTTGGGGATATATTTTATTTTATTTAATGATCCATTGAGATATTTACATATAAATTCACTGCATAAAATTGAAATCTTGGTGATTAAGGCTATTTGTCAATTTCATGTTAAGGCCGAATCTTGATAAATCGGAGCCTGCCTCAAGCGGAATAATTTCCCCTGTCGTTTAATATCCGCCTAAGACATGTTTCACATTTTTGGGTGATTGATCAAATATGTCGGGCCTATCACCTTGTTTCGTATGCTTTAGAGCTTTTTCAGAAGAAACATATTATTTTGCTTCAAAAGCCTAGAGACCAAAATACGCGTTGAACGCAATGAGGTTTTTTTTGAAATTAGAGACTGTGTTGTCAATCTGTGTTGTCCGTAGAGTTAGTCGCTTGACAGCAACCATATCAGTTAAAACCAACTGTTCTGTTTGTAGCATTAATTGGGGGGGGGGGGGGGTCATTCTCCCTCCAAGATGTTTTCCCCTCCCCCAGATTTTGAGAGCTACTTTTTGGTATCTTTGTTGAAAAGTTTGTTTTGGTATTTTCATTGAATAGATGAAGAAAATTTAAAAAGACCCCCCTAAATTAAAAATGCATTTTTGCCTCCATCCCTCAATGCCTCTTTATGTACTGACACTGCTGGTGTCTATTGGCTTCTTAGAAATTTTTTGAAAAGTCAACACTTTTTTTAGCCTAATATCTGACTCTGCTGTAGGCTACTACAGAGCCAGAATTCCCACTAGAACCTTTGGCTCTGGCTCATAGAACCTTTTACACTAGTATAACTTAAGATTGCGTTAGGTTATGAAATCATACGGACCGAAGTTTGTCGGTTACGCAGGCAATGTCAGGTCGACTTGAGCTCTATTCGGAATTTTACGTTATATATGTTTATGTACAATAGGGGAAAGTTAGCATACCAGCAACAAAATATAGTTTCGGAATAAGGAATGAATTAATTTTAAAAACATATTAATAAGCTTTTCATAGAAAACAGTCCACACTTGTTGACTTTAATTTGCGCTTTACTTTACTTATAATGATAGTCTCATATACCATAAAATTTTCTTTTTCTATAGAAAAGTTTTGATCTAGAAGTAAGATTTAGATAAATAATTTCTTAGTAAAAACAAACCAATTGTAGCAGTTGAAGCATTTTGATAATCTCCCTAAGGAAGTTCCCTTTCGGGAAAAAATTAGTAATTATGTAGCTACTGATTACTAATTACGTAATTGCTCTTAGTATTACCGAATATTTTGTAACACTCGAACTATTCTAGCATTAAAGCTTATTTTAGAAGCTGATTTCAAACGTTTTTAATTCCACTACAAGTTTCATTTAGGTTTAAAAAACTAAAAGTGTAGCATTGTGCACTGTTGTATTTAGCCAACCAATCAGTGGCGGCAATTTTCCAAAACAAGTCAGATTGGGGTTGGGGCAAAATGTATTTTTGAAAATATAGGGGAGAAGCGAATATATTTTTCAGTATCTTGGGCAAGTGTGTATGGCAATGTTGGTGTTTATGATTTTTTTTTCAATGAAAATACTAAAACAAGATATTTTTCAAATGCAGGGGGCCTAGATTTTTAACATCTAAGGTGGTAAATTGCACCAATAAAGAATAAAGACAAGGAAAAGATATGCACTTGAACCTTAATACTCGTATCAAGACTCCTTATACCTGTTATAGTACCTCTGTTACCTATAAGAGACACAGTTATGTTCATAAAAGAGCCAGGCAGGGCCTGTCACTTCTCCTACTCTGTTTATTAATTTTGGACGGACAGGGGAAACGCCTTTCTTCATGTAATTTTCACCGAATCCACATATTGTTTGTCTTATATGCTAATGATATTCTCAACTCGGTTGAGCTGATCTCTAGAATCATTTTCCATTTATTTGATGTACACTACAATCTTGGCCTAGAATTCAAGTCATAGAAAACTAAGAAGGTTTTTTTTTTTTTTAATTGTTATGGTGATTACTCATCACATCCTGTTTCCCTTGCTACTTTGGTCATTAAGACCCTTAAACCGTATCTCATACTCGGATTGGCACCTCTATTCGCCACACTCACAGTCTTCTGATCCCTCATTTTTCTATACGAAAATTTGCCTCCTTATCTTTGATTTTTCCAAATAAACTTCATTTCTACCGTTTTTACGTCGCCAGTCTTGGTAACATTGTCACGCTGCCCCATCTTTTTGTTTGTTGGACCTTTCTGGAAGATAATCCGTTCCTTCTTCTTCCGTTTTGCCAAATATCTGCTTCACATTTTTTGATTCTAGGCGTTTACCCCACGGAAAATCCCCCCAAAGAAAATACCATCCTGGACAATACTCCCCCCCCTGGAAAATACCCCGGAAAAAGTCCCCCTGGAAGATTCGTATTTGGACATCCCCTTCCCTCAGAAAATACCCCCGCACTGCAGCAGGCTGGCCTCCAGTCACTTCTGACTAATAAAAAGGATTAGAAATCTCAATTTTCGATCTGATGAGCATCCTCAGAAGTTTATGTGACCATGAACTGTAAGCGTGGATGAGTAAGGGGCAGTTTCCATCCTATAGGAAATAAATTCTGCTCATTTTGGGGTTTAAGGTTACTCTTTACTTTCATAATAACAACGTATGCTGTAATTCCCAGAAATAATCAGGAAGTAGATATAATTTTTAAAGTATTTTAAAGTTTCTTTTGTAAAGTCTCCCCCCCAAAAAAATCCTGGTTACGGCCCTGGGAATTGTACATCAATTTCTACCTTCACCCTCCCCTCGTCTCTCCCTTAGAACAAATTTTGGATTTATCCGATGGTTCAATGAGAGCTGGGATATTTTGGCATTACAATGCATTGTTTGAGGTATCTTCATCCCTCCCTAACTAAAAAACTATCAGAGAACCTCATTTTAAAAGTTTAAATACCTTTTTGAGTTGCATAATTTGTAATATGCAGCAAATGACCGTAAAAAGAAAAATGCCAAGACCCCCATGGTTTAGAACCCTTAGTTATTTTATCTATAATTTGTTAACTTTTTTTTCTTGTTCAATATTAATTTATTAGTGTTGCTGTAGCTGCTAAAAGTGAAATTGTTTTTGCTTTCTTTTATCTCTTTTTTATGCCCGGTCCTTTTGCTTGTTTTTGTAGACGGGATTTCCATTAACTGAAACTAAATTTAATGCTCGAAAAAGTTTTAAGTAGTTTCTACAAATATCTTAGGAAAAAAGAATTCAAAGAATTCTTTAAATGCTCTTTCCTTTATATTCGAACTTAACTATATAAGTTTAAATGCTATTACAATACTTTTTCTGTATGCAAGCTTAAAGAAAGAGCCAGGAGCTCACGTGGCACTTGTGACGAGGTCGGAGCCTAAGATTAGACTCAGTACAAGAGTTATCGATTTGATCGTACCAGCACGTCGAGAACCTAGCACGTCAAGAGGGATATTTCCAAATTCTTTGGTTTTATCAATTTCTCAATAATTTTCACATGGAAGTTCACTGATTTTCACTCAGTTCATCCATTTTCCTTTCTCCTTTTTTCAAAGTAGTTCACCACCCCTCCTTGGAAGCCATGCGTATTTGTATGCTTATCAAATTTTGTTCAAAAGATAAGGTTTTTTGTCCAGCTTTAGATTTTATCTTTTTTAGATTATTTTCTAATAAAATCCTTCATAAGCCAGAGCCCACCAGACTCGACCTTTTCATCTACCAGATACATTTCACTCAGGTTATAGCTATTAAAAGACAAAAGCCAAGAGCTGATATGGTACTTGTGACGAGGTCGGAAGAGCCAAGAGCTAGGAGCTATTATGGCACTTTTAACGAAGTCGGAAGAGGCAAGAGCTCATATGGCACTTGTGACGGGGTTGGAACCTAAAATTAGACTCGGTACTAGAGTTATCGATTTTGCTGTTCTTTGTTTATTGGCAATTATTAAAAAGATAAACTTGCAAATACAGTGTTCCTGTAGTCTATTCTTTTTTTATTGTTTCATTGTTGTATTCTTGTCGAATTTTTCTCTTTGATGTTTTATCTTTTTTAGCACATTTGGAAAAGTGATGAAAAACTTTCAGAAATTAGATTGAAAAAACAGTCCTTTTTAACTGAAAGTAAGGAGCGACATTAAAACTTAACCGAACAGAAATCATTCCGTATATGAAAAGGGCTTTCCCCTCCTTAACATTTCGCCCTTTACGTTAAAGTTTTATTGTTTTAAAAAGTAGAGTTGTGACAAAGTCAAACTTTAGCGTATCAAACTTCCATATACAGAATAATTTATGTTCGTTTTAAGTTTTAATGTCACTCCTTATTTTCAGTTAAAAAATCTTGTTTCTTCTTATTTAATTTTGGATTTTAAAATGTCCAAAGAGCATCCCTCACTACCGTTTCCAAGATCTTATCCCAATAACTGTATAAAACGGAATTCTTCATTTAAATTTAACTCAAAAAGTCCTCCCCGGCGGGGAATCGAACCCCGGTCTCCCGCGTGACAGGCGGGGATACTGACCACTATACTACCGAGGACATGATTGTGAAACGCATATTATAATTAATAACGAATTCTTATCTATAGGTATTTTAAGTGAACTCAAGCGACAAGACTGACGAAAATTTCTTATCCGTATACAACATTCAGTGGCAGCACTCAAGGATATACAAAAAAAAGAAGAAAAAATGGTAAAATTCTAGTTAATTGACTTCTTACTATCTTGGAAAGGGTTTAAGTTAGGAAAATGAAACTTTAAGGGATGGGTCTACAGGCTAAAGTATGTCCTGGGAAGGTGTTTTAAATTACCCACCTCCAATCCTTATCCCTCTTGAGGGCCCTAAAATTTGCCTACATGACAGATCTTTTACCTATCGAAATTTTGACAAAGCCACATTTCACCTGAAATTTCAGTTACTAGTTGATTTTTCTCTGCCTTTTTCTGAAGATGCAATTCCTGTTATTTGAATAGAATTTTGAGCCATATCAATGTTGTTTTTTTTTCAAAATTTAGAAAATGTATTTGCATATCTTTAAAATCTTATAAAATGGAATTGAGCAATTGTTATGAAGCTGAAAACAATTTTGTTGTACTTCAATTAAGCAGAAGATCTATTTTGCAAGGCTCCACTTTTATAACACACAAGTTTTAAAAGGTCATCAAAGGTCAGGGCCCTCTAGAGGGAGAAGAGTTAGAGGTAGTTGCCTCAAAATACCTTCCCGGGACATACATTAAAAGTTTCCTAACCCTTTCAAACCTAAACCCTTTCTGAGATAGCAAGAAGTCAATTAATTAGAATTTTACAAAAAAAAAATATATATATAGAAGGGAATCGAAATTTTTCGATTCTTTCTTTAATGAAGATACAAAAATAAATATATTTTCTCGAAGCCTAGAGTTGGGGCTTTTTTTTAACAAAAATGCCCAAAAGAAGAGATTATTTCTAAAATATGGAGGAGGCGTAAATTACCTGCTCTCAAGATTTCCGAGTTTTCAAGATTTCTGTTTCCCCACTCCGCCCTCCAATGTTCCCTAATCAGATCCAAATTGAAAATGAAGCATCTGAGACAAGAGATCTTTCTATATATCAAGTTTCATAAAAATCCGATCTCCTATTCGTAAGATAAATATACCTCATTTTTTAAATTTTCCTTCCCTCCAGCCCCCCCAGATGGTTAAACCTGGAAAAAGACTGTTATCAATTCAATTTGTGCGGATCCCTGACACACCTACCAATTTTCATGGTCCTAGCACGTCCAGAAGCACCGAACTCGCCAAAACACTGGAAATCCCCCAACTCCCCCAAAGAGAGTGGATCCGGTCAGGTTATCTGAAAAACGTATCTAGGACTTGTTCTTTTTCTTCCCACCAAGTTTCATTCCGATATCTCCACTATAAACATTTTCCGAGATTTCCTGTTTCCCCCTCCATCTCCCACCAATGTTGCTAGATCTGATTGGGATTTCAAATAAAAGTTCTTAGACACGAGGTCCTTCTAAATATCAAATTTCAATACGATCCAATCACCCGTTCGTAAGTTAAAAATCCCAAATTTTTTCTAATTTTTTAATTAACCATCCCTCCACCCTAGATGGTCGAATAGGGGAAGAAACTATTTCTACTTTAATCCGGTCTAATCCCCGATATGCCTGCCAACTTTCATCGTCCTAGCTTATCTGGAATTAGTCGAACTAGCAATACCGGGACCGACAGACCGACCGACCGACGGACGGACAGAAATTGCGATTGCTATATGGCACTTGGCCGACGGGCAAGTGCCATAAAAAGAAAAAAAAACAGCTATCAAAGATTAGAAGTACTTGGTGAGACCTAAATGAATTCAAAACTAAACGCTATATAAGAAATTGATATTCACTATTTTTAATCGACTGCGAGATTGATTGAGGTTCACAAAAATTAGACATATAAAAATATACACTTTAAGCACTGCTTTCTTGAAATACCGCCAATTAACCAAAATCCCAAGGGGATAGCAGAGAAATGATATCCCATTGAGAATTTAGTCTATCACAGAGATCATAATTTACACGATTTTAATAAAAAAATAAAGTATACGTAGAATTAGGGGCTATGTCTGAGTTTAATGCAGGAAAGCTTCGAGCAGGCAAGAGCAAGAAGCAGGAAGCTTGAAAGACTCAATAGCAAATGGGAAGTATTGATCATATGGATCGTAGACGAGAAAACGGTGGTAGATATTCTTCTGAAGGCACCTTGAGCCATAGCAGGGTGGCACTAGGGGGCAGTTTTCACCCTCAGCAGTGCATTCTTCAACACGGACATTCTGGTCAAACTTGTAATAGCGAGCTTCAACTTTGTTGACAATGACTCTCCATTTGCCTTCGGTGTTAATGGCACGAAGAGGTAGGACGTAAGCGGTGGCAGAGGGACAGAGGTAGGTCTCTTCTTCAACGCTCTTCAATCTATAAGAAATTTCTTTTTACTAAAACTGAATAATTGGAGACATTTATTTAAATAGTCTGTTATTGTGCATAGAAGTAATAGATTCGTTGATTCTAAGTAAGCCAGGCTTCATTTTATGCACTTCCTTGTACTCTAATTTATCTGTGAATTTTCTTGAAATTGGCATACTACCATGTTCAGGTGAGAAAAAAAAATTTAAATAGGTCACGACGTAAATTCATTTAAGGTCTTAATTTTGTGAATAAGATTTTTTATGTGAATGACAGAAATACTTGAAGTAGTTATGATGAATTTTGCTAAAGACGAGTGTTTGTCCTAAATATTTTGAAAAGCACATTACAATATAATTTCATTGTTGAAAATATAGAATAATTTGTCAACATTATTATACAAAAAGTTTTGCCGAATAAAATATAAAAACAAAAGTTATTTTTGAAAAAGAGGTTAGAAAAAATATCCTTCGTTTCACCGAGCGAAACTCGTTTCCCATGTACTTCTTTTTACGTATGGATAAGTTCAGTTCAATTAAAAGAGGTCACGTTACTCGAGACTAGTATAAACAGCTGGATAATTTTATAATATATGTGTAGACTATGATACTTTGGGCTAGATTAAGGGGACATTGAGCACACTTTCTAGTTGTTTTATTGCAAATCATATGACATGAGAGGTAAAGAAAGCTTTTTTATGCAATATTTTTCTCCGGGTTTTGGCAGAAAAGAAGAGGCATTAGTACTGACAAGGGTGAGATAAGTCACTTTTCACTTTTATTAAATTTACACGACGTTAAGAAAAAAGAGAAAAGCCAGAGGAGCAATTTTAACCATTATTTTTCATTTACTCCACATTTGCTCCACATGAAGATGCTAAGGTTCTTTTTAACGTTAATTTTACTTTGAACCAGCTATACAATGCAAAAAGGATGAAACACCAATTCTACTACATTTTTTAAAATCTCTACATGTTCTGGGGAGATTAAAGAAAGATCTGTTCCTTACAGCACGAGTTGATACGCTATGCCTACTTGGAGTTGACTTCTTTTCTAATCTTTCACAGATTGAGCATCTCAGTA